>NC_134485.1:272709595-272812095 GCF_040206685.1 Ascaphus truei | reverse complement strand
CATTAAATAATAGCTGGGGACGAAGGGTGTGTATTGCTACGTGTATCTGGCATTGCATTTGTGTGTATAAGTTTGTGAATATAGAGGGTCTGTGTGTGAATGTTTCAACAATGTGTATTCAACCCGGTTTGTTCAGGAGGAGTCCGCAGTGCTGTGCTTTGCATCCCTCTCCAGCACTGATGGGGTTAGTGTAACTATACTGGTTTGGTGTTGGAGTGTGACGTCTACACTCTCCTCTAATCCATGTTGAGCATTTTTCTACCTTAGCGTTTAGTTTGCCAGTGTAAAGAGTGTTGCAAGAGCAAATAGGCCAGGCAGATATTAATTTTAAATTCATTAATACAGTAGAACAATTAGTAGGAAAGTGATGGTGGATCTTTGTTCTGCATGCTATTGAAATTATGAGGACAATCACAAATGTAAGCTTGTGATGGCTTGTTCTTTTATATCTAGTATTCAGATTTATGTTGCAAGAATGGAAATAGCCACTGAAGGGGCTAGGGAAGAGACATATTATATACTGTAAATGTAGCTATGGGACCACGTATCTGCAGATTACTTGGGCACAGGATTATCAAGTTATACTTGCAGCCACCATCCCTATGTGCAGTGGTGAAAGTAGATTTTTATTTTTACAGGTACTCCCCGCCCCCCCCCCTTTCACAGCTCTTTGCTCTCACCCCTCTATTCCCCCCTCTCTCCATGTATTTATTTCCCCCGTGTGTCTCTTACTCTTTCACCTCCCTCCCTCACTCTCCCGCCTCACTCTTCCTCACCTCCCCCCATCTCACTCCCCCACCTCGATTACGCCCCATCTCACTCCCCCACCTCGATTACGCCCCATCTCACTCCCCCACCTCGATTACACCCCCTCTCCTCACACCCTTCCCCCATGTGCTATCATTCAATGACACCCCCTCTCACTCAATCCTGCTCCCTCAACCCCACCCTCACACTCATTCCCCTCTCCCCCCTGGAGACACACACAATTCCCCCCCCCCCCCCACATACATTATTACAGTTCTACACAATCCCCGCCTCCCTGATACTCATACAATTTCCCCCCACAATAATACTCCCCAACAATACACACAATATAGTAACCCCCCACAATATACATAATATAATACCCACCCCCAAACAATATAATACCCCCAAAAATATACACAATACCCCCCACATAATATACACAACACAATATAATCCCCCCACACACACACAATATAATACCCCCCCGACACAATATACACATTACCCACTCACAATAATACCTCTCCACCACACACACAGTATGCACATTACTCCCCTCAGTAATAGCCCCCCACAAAATACAACTGGGGCTCGTGGCAGAGGCCCAGCAGCCAGAAGCAGAAGTTGTCCGGGGCCCAACTTCCAGTTCCGGGCCCCCCACAGCCACAGGGCCCAGGACAGGCTCTACCCTGTTGGCGACCCTCCTTCTGACTAACCTGCTCTCCCCCTGCATCTCCGCGTTATAGAACCAGCTCTGGTCAGTGACGATGGATGCCCTATTTTGGGCATAGCCATACATGGGCATCCACGTCACTGACCGGAGCCGGCTGTTGGGAGATACACGGAAATGCAGGGAGATGCAGGGAAACGGAGAGAGACACAAGGAGACCTCGGGAGACACTGCAGGGAGAGACATCATGGAAATAGAGAGGGAGGCAGGAAGTTTTAGATCTCCCTATAATACGTACCGGTACAAAGTATCAGTACTTACTGTTTTCCTGGTACTGCATACCAGACAGTACCAGTCTACTTTCACCACTGCCTATGTGTATTGAAAGGAAAAAAAACAGGTATATGATTGAGAGCTGCATTTTATATTTCTATAGCCATGTAATTTTTACCAGTGGGAAGCCATGGTGAAACTCGGGTCCACACGTAGCTAACACTGAAAAATGTAAGATTATAAAAGTAAAAGGGTTGTATCTTAAAAATTAAAATGTGCATTGCATAGTGGTATCAGGCCTCACACCATGTATCCTGCTTCATTGTACAATCGAAACAAAATCCCATGACTTTAGCTATAGCTGTTATAAGTGTGACACTAATAAACCCCGGCTTTGACAAAAACAACTTTATTTTACATAGCAGTTTTCTTTATTTCATAGTGCTTCACGATTACAGTATAGCACGCGGTACCCAGCACTGTCGATAGGATTTTTACAGACACGTTCCCTGCCTATATGGACTTACAATCTGTATTATTTGGTACCTGAGGCACAGGGGGATAAAGTGACTTGCTCAAGGTCACAAGGAGCTAACACCGGCAAAAGAACCAAACTCCCCTATTTTAAACTTAGGCCGCGGCCATAGCAAGAGCGCCGTTGCTCGCACCGAAAAAAAAAACCAAGAAGGCAATGCGCATGGCCAGAGACTGCGCATTCATGAGAGCAACAAGGCGGCCGATGCGTGACGAGACAATTTTTTTTATTTTGCCACGTGATGGCCGGGTCACGTGCGCGTTTCAGCCAATTAGGGCGAACCGCTCACGCCCGTCGCGCAATCCTGCAGGCCACGGATCGCTTCTAGTACTGGCGTGTGACGTCATGCACTCCGTCGCGCACGCCTGTACTATATCCGAGGCCTAAGGCCGCGCTCATGGTGGGTGCACGCTATCGCGCGCCCTCCTGCACCCCCAGCGATGTGTGTATTAGGCTGCAGGAGATTGAGGGGCTGTGGCAAACACGTCACAAAGCTGGTTCGCCCTCATTGGCTGAACCAGCTCTCGTGACGCTGACGTCACTCGATTGCAGCCCGAAATCACAAATTTACTTGGGCCAAAATGTAGCAGCGTCAACGCGCTGCAGCGCCGCAGGCACCTGAGGAACTACAATAGGAACAAAGGTAAGAGTCCGGGACGTGCGCCCGCACGTAGTGACACTGCCACCATGAGTGCGGCCTTTCGCACCCCCCGCACACTCCTGCAGCCCCAGCAATCTGTGAACTTGGCTGCAGGAGATTGGGGAGGCGTGGCGGACTCGTCACAAAGCTGGTTCGCCCTCATTGGCTGAACCGTTTGCTATTGGCGCACGTGAAGCAGGGGATTTACTTCTTCATGAAGTACTGGCATCACCTTCCCTGGTAAGCATCTCGGTAACCAGGTGGTCCCAGAGCTAAAATTAACCCTGCCTCCTATACATTTATAAAAAGGGGAGACCCAGAAGTAACTGCTCCTTTACCGCAGGCTCGAGCTCAGATACCCCTGAGCGGATAGAGAGAGATAGAGAGATGATAGAGATAGAAATATATATATATATATATATATATATATACTTAGGTTATCCCCTCCATGAAGAATCAAACACTACATTTTGATGGTTTTAAAGCTTCTGAAGAAAACTGGACATAACTGAGACAAACTGATCTAAAATGTTAAAGCTGCAGACCACACAATATCCTACGTGTGTTTGTTTTTAGTAAATCGGTTCTGTACTATGAGAAAATACTTGTAGCATTTTTTTTAAACCCCACTCTGAACAACATTTTGAATGTATTATAATGTAACAAGTATTTTTTGTTTCTATAGCAACCATTTACAAAGTCACATCCCCTTCGTCTTCTGAAACAAGGCTCTGGCACACCGCTTTTTGAGCCCTGCCCTCTCTCTAGCAGTGCACCAATCGTATCTAGTGACTGTCTGGTCACATGATCTTCCCCACAGAACTTTGCATCTTTGGACCTCTTCTGCTACACTTACAGCCATTTAGTGAAACGCTGAGCCGAATCTTCGCCGATCGATCACAGGAGAATGGATCGATCTGCAACTTAGCTAATTACTTATTGCATGGATTGTATTGATGCACATATGAAAGGGGGGGGGGAGTTGTGTGGGCTGAGCATGCGCATTGTAAGTGAAACATCTTTATCTTTGTCACGGGAGACCAGGCGATTTACATCCTTTTATCAGGATCATTCAGTGAGCAAAAAAAGGTAATGAAAAAATTGAAGTTTATTCACACAAATTCGCTTACACACAGACAATGATACACAAAATACAGACAAAAAGACACACTTACTTTGGGACTGGGTTCGAAAACTAGACTTTCCTAGGTGCAGGGAACTCAGAAGATGAGTTTTATCTTGACCAGGACTTAGCCCGGAATTCCCTGGAACTCAAATCGGCATGAAATGTCACACGCCACCGGTACGTCCTCTTCTGAGAACTTGGTCCCTCCTGACCGCGAGTTACTCCAAATCCTCTGGAACTCAAATCAGCATAAAATCCCAGCCGCTATGTTCGATTTTGAGAACATGGGCGCAAAAGGCTAGACTTAGTTTCTGCCAGCAGGCTTTTCAGGCTTGAAATCGAAGCCGGTTGCTCTGCTATTCGTGCAAGAGCAACGTTGAAAAGCCCGTGCTCTTACTACCGGATAACTCACAGGTTCTTTATAGTATTCTAAGTTTCATTCACAAAACAAAGCAGCCAATCCTCGCGAGGGAAAATTCCCAGCAACCAATCAGAGCCAAGCCGGGTCAACAGGAAATCTGAAATAGCCAAGGGACATGCGCAAGTTTGCCACCTCTCTCCCTGGCTATCTAAATGCCATTCGGAACAGGCTCCACCAGCTCTGGCAGAGCAAGTGGCAGCCCGGACGACTGCCATTGATCTGCGCACCTGGTACTCCGCCTTTCCCCGCTGCCCAAATGCTAATCACACCTCTGGCACCCTCTGATTGCTTTGAACTCTGATGTCCAGCAGACTTACCGGTGCCTATGGGTTAGCTCGGGCAGCCTGTTTGGACATCGGTTCCGAATGTAAAAGCATATTACATTACATTATTAAAGTATATTTTAATACACTATGGTATATGTTTAATATACTTCTGAGTCTCTGGGTACAGGGGACAGAATAAGAGAGATGTTGTACTTTTATTCTTAGCTGCCTTATTCCCCATACACTATCTATTAGACTCAGACTGGACTCTCGGGGTCCCCCCTCAACCCAATGTACGGTTGGGGCACCCCCAAACCCTACACAGGTTCTGGGTTACCTTGGCACTAGCTGGGGTACCCTCCTTAACCTAGGGATTCCCTCAGCCACTGGAATACATGTTTTATCCCTGTGCCTCATTGTCCTTTATGGGCTGTGCTGAAGCAGGGTACCTTAGTGGTGAGTCGTGCTTCATTTTCAAGGGGAGATATTGCCGGGACAATGTGCCTACATGTATCCGAGAATCAGGCATGATTCCCGGGTACATTTATGGGGGGACCGACAACTCCGGACCCCAACTTCCTAGGCACATTCTGTCAACGGTTCCTCCACAAAAACCCCCTTGAAACTCATACCATAGCAATCCCTGCTCGCTGGCATGCCCGGAAAGGGAAAAACACATCAAATACTTTGATTGCATACAGGACATTGATTAGATACAATGTTACTGGGCCCAAGAGCTAACTCTCTTTGACCCTTATACACGGATCATTGGTAACATGTATTTTATTTATTTTAATTATTTATTTCTGTGTTGAAATTTCCATACTGTCACTTGGAATACAGTACATGATATAATTGACTTATGATAACTAAAGTAAGATGCATATATTTTGGATTGTAAATTATCTAAATGCCGTTACTCTCAAAAGTCTTTCATTCAATGTAAATCATACAAATCAAAACACAATTTGTTCTATGGGAGTTTTCAAACTGAAAATGACCCCCCGGTCGGCGAAGTACAGCGTTGACGCCCCTGCAACTGAAGTTGTAATTTCAAGCGGCAGCCGCGTCACGTGTACTTCGCCAGCCAATCACAAACACAAACACTTTTAATTTTTTTACATTTGTTTTAAAGTCCCGCCTCCAATCGTGTCATTCTGTCTGCTGGGGATGAGCACACATCGCCCAGCAGACAGAGGCGTCGGACACGCAGCAAGGTAGCTGTCTGTTTGAGCTCAGCCTTAGGTAAGAATGCAGAATTATACATTGTCACATGCGTTACATATACAAATAAGAAAAAAAAGGAACCGGGGGGGGGGGTATAGTATGGCTGCTTTAACAGTTTGGAAAAATAGTGAAACCGCTGATACTCAGTATCTTTCAGATACAATTAATTTTTTTTTATTAGGAGAGATTATTTCAGATACAATATACTTCCTTAAGGAGCCATGTTGGTACACTGGCGACACACTTTATTCGAGCTTGGCTAGTCCCACGAATTCGGGTATACCCGGGTGTATTGAGGTTTGTGACTGTTTTCTGCCCGAGTGCATTGAGGTATTTTCCAGGCAGGGATTGAAGCATTTTATTCCCGCTGGCTGCAATACTGCACAGTATATATATATATATACTGCATTACAATTCATGAATTTATGCCATCTGGTAGACACGCGAAGCATTGCAGCCTATTAAATCCTAATCATTATCATTTAACAGATCAGCCGCCCGTCAGCCAGGCATGAACCCAGGCTGGGAAGGCAAACGCAACGGGGCTTGTCAGAGGTGAGGAGCGGCGCATTCCAGGTATCTGCCAGGTACATACTGGGTATTTGCTCGAATAAAGTGTGTCGGTGCAGTACCTTTTCCCCACTTATCGATGCATGTACTGTACTGCAATCGTTATATACGTGCATAACTGATGTAAATAAGGCATTTGTAACAGGCTTTATTGTCTCCCCGCTTGCGCACATTTTCGGTACAGGTAGGGAGCCGGTATTGCTGTTCAGGACGTGATGACAGGCGCATGCGCGAGCTGCTGTTTGCCTATTGGGCGATATGTACTTACTCGCGAGTGTACTTAAAGTGAGTGTCCTTAAAGCGGGGTATGCCTGTACAGTAGTATGGCTGCTTTAACAGTTTGGAAAAATAGTGAAACCGCTGATACTCAGTATCTTTCAGATACAATTAATTTTTTTTTATTAGGAGAGATTATTTCAGATACAATATACTTCCTTAAGGAGCCATGTTGGTATATAATATACAGTATAGAAGTCGGGTCTTCATATAATAATATCGAGTTTCTATTGCCTTGGCACTATGACAGTTTGAAGTGACGTCTCTGCCAGTGAAACGGTTGCATTTTGCCCTTGTGCCACCGCTTACCCTCCCAACCAGTTTAATGCGAAGAACTCTGCGGACCTCCTATTGCTTCCGGTCAGGTGATAATTTATAGTTTTGTTCGCTCAGCATGCAACATTTGCAAGGTGGAAAAGAGCTGCAATCAAAAAGGATTTACAAGTTTCCCCTTGTGTCACTTCTACAGGAAGAGGTGTCAGACAGCAATCTATTTGCGAGAGCGTAGGGAATCTGTGACATTCTCAGATTGTTAAAGCATTCTGTGTTTTTCTTTTAATTCAATGTGTTTAAAATGCAGCATTCATTTGCTTACGATTTCCTGTCCTCTGTTTTTTTTAATTTAAATAGAAATGGACATGTTATATTGAAAAAAGATGGGAAATTATTTCCCACAAACAATATAAAACTATACACACCGTTTTCAGATTATAATTTTGTCAAAATATTTAATGTTTAAAGAAGTAGTTTTGATTTTTTTTTTTTAATGTTATTTCCTTTACAATTTTTACATAGGAAGCAGGGGGTCTCCATAGCAGAACCCCTGTTTGCCTAGAAACTTGCCGGGCCGCTAGTACATTTTCCTCCTGGGGAAACAAAATGGAGGTTTATATCTCCCACATCACGTGGGCCAATAGGAAGCCATAAAATCATTCTTTGTAGCTTTGTATTCGCCTGTGTGACGCAGGGATGTTAAACCGCCATGAAGTACTGGCAGCATCTCCTGCGGAAAGCTGAAATGAACGCAGTTCAGCTGCGGAGAGACCCTGTTTCCCACCTATATAAAATGAAGCAGTTGAAGGGCAAGGTGGGACTGCTGCCTTAAGGCAACACCTCACATTTGACGAGCTAGTTATCTTCTTCAAGGTTGTCTGTTTCCAAGATCTCACAATCATTGCTTCACAGTTGCTAGGAGTCCCGTGTGTACTGTATGTGTGCGGTATTTTGATTGTAGGCTGGTCAAATGTCAAAATCATGAGGACCTGTATATTCAGTCCTAGTTTTTAATCTTTGTTTTTGATCTTAATAGTATTGGGCACGGTATGCATGTTTGTTTGCAGTATTTACCCGTTGGATAGCTTGGGAGAAATAGCGGTGTCTTTTTAAGAAACATTACAAAGAGAAAGTAGTGTTTTTATCCTTTTTCAGTCGGTGCCCTGAAATTGAGGTGCAATAAATTTGGATGAGCTATATAACAAAGTAACTACAGTGTGGGATCACACACTCATAATGCAAAATACAAGATAAAACATGACTTTCTCTTTCGACTTTTTAAAACGACCTGATGGATTTATACAGATACATATTAAATAGGACTGAATTAAATTGTCTCCTTATTCTGGAGTTATTAGTTGATACTAGCTGCTCCAAGCACCACTGTAACTTTCTATTTTACCTCCTTCACTAAGGGACACAAACCTATTTTAAAGGAGCCAACCCGTCAAAGTCCTTTTTTCTTTTTGTTATACTGCACATTATTTCTGCCGGGGTCTTCCAGAGCTGAACCACGATATGATGCCGTTCAGGTTCCTTGTTGCTGATTAAGGTTTGGGAGATGTCACGTCTTCCTATTAGACAACGGAACTGGGGCTAACACTTGCGGCCATATTGTTCTTCTAGGCAAATATTTTTGTCCACTTGATGTAAAGTGAAATATCTCAATCACTGGAGGATTCCCTGAGCTTGGTTCCAATCATGTACAAAAATAATATATACTTTGCTTCATTCATTGTAACATCGCCGGAAGAAGAGATCAGTGTATCTCGAAAGCTCGCACAAATAAAATCATTTCGTTAGCCACAGAACGGTATTAGCTATTTATTTTTTGATTATTGAAGCTCGGCTAACACGGTACTGATACCTCTACATGTGTATGTATATATATATATATATATATATATATATATATATATATATATATATATATATATATGCAAATATAACTGTATGCTCATCTGCATGTCTCAGGCAGGTCTGCAACCCTGCCTTTCCCCATTATCACCCAGCATACAGCACTTCCACTGCAGCAAGGGATTCTGGGAAATGACATGCAAATGAGCACACAGTGTCACTTTTTGCCTCAATAACCATTTTTAACATGGTTCCCTATAGGCTTAAGCTTGCTGCATGGTCACAGCCTTGAGCACAGCCAGGGTTAAGGTGCATACCCAGAAAACCACCCACAGACAGCTGTTTCGACCTTGATGGGTCTCATCAGTGTGGGGTTATTTTACTGGGAATGCAAGAGAGGCTATGGGATAGGCTAAACCATAATACTGGGTTAAGTTATGGTGAGTAAAAAAAGTGACAATATATATATATATTTGTCAAGGAGCACTAACACTTTGTTATAAGAAGAGCATGTGGGGGCTGACCAAGACTTTCCTTGGGTATCCGGATCTGGTGAATATCATACCAGCCTCTTTAGGAAATTAACCTTAACCTGCTTTGTGAATGTATTACCATTCAGGTCAAGCTTTTTGGGTAAGCAGCCCCTCTTCTCAGTTGCTTAGTTTATCTCTAATAATAATTTATTCTTAAATGGCGATGGTGCTGGAGATTGGGAGTTAGAGATTCTTCTACCTTACAGTTTGTGGAGCTGTAGGTGCTGAGGGTCGGGTGATTTGCTTAGGGTCATAAGGACCTGGCACTGAATTTTAGACGCACCTTCTTTAAAGACAATTTTTTTTTTTACAGCCAAGCCACATTTACCCATGTGTCATATTGCTAGTTTAGTCTGTTTATTGTTAACCCCGTGGCTACTAAGGTCATAAAAACTCCATTGAGTTAACCCTTTCCGTGTATAAGCATTTATTTTTCTGTTAATTTATTTTATACTGGTTCTAAAATTATGTACCATTCAGATTGGGAACTCTTTGGGGGAAAAAATCCCCCTCTTCATTTATGTACTTGAAATCTATTGCCCTCGTAATAGTATTTTCTTCTTAAAGCTGCAGTTCAGGCTCCCGTTTTTTTTTTTTTAGTTTTTTTTTTTAACTTCCATAGTTTTATCTGGGCAATCTCTACTTACCTAAAAAACTGCATAGCTGCCGGTTAATTCGTTCTCCGTCTATTGATCGGCAAAGTTTGGCGACATCTTTAAATATGGGGAATGTAAATCGTTGCTATAGGAACAAGCATGCTTGTTAAAATAGAATACAAGAAAATTGGTATTTCAAAGTTGTTTTTTTTTAAACAGAAAATGCTAAAAGTATTTTTTCTTACTACAGAACTGATTTATTAAAAAAAACACACATGCAGGATATTGCCTGAACTGCAGCTTTAAGTAGCGCTAAAGCTGTATATAGCATCAGATCGTAAAGCATTTATCATAAAATCTTTTAACTGACTTGAGCAGGGTCATCAAGAGCTGGCACTAGATTTGTTACTCAAACACTTCAAGGACTAGGGTTTTACAGCTGAACCACACTTTAAAACTGGACTATATCAGAATTCTGCTATTTATTTAGTTGCTTTGAATAGAATCTATATACTGTGAATATACAGATGTAGACCACGTTATTATTCCTGCAGGCGTGTTGCAGCAGGACATGCATAATGCACCAGTGAGAGAAGCCCCATTCAGAAAATTAACCACATGCGATAATGGGTCATGGCTAACGATTTATCACTCCTGCTGCGACGCTCCAGTGGGAGTAATAATGTGTGTTCTGTATAATGCATGATCAATGCTATTTTGGGAATATAGTTGTACCAAATAATTCCATACATACTTTATAATATTCAAAGCCATGAATGCATCTTACACACAGACTTTGACTGATGCATGGACGAGCCTCACCTGTGCTCATAAAATACATTACAGATATCCCCAGCTCATTCATTAAAATCGAAAAGCTGCACAATGCAATATCAACCGTGAAGCATGTGGCTTATGGCATACAGTAGGTCTGCAGTGTTGAGTCTAGTGGTTGAGTTGAAGACTGTGTTTAATCTCAGTTAGAGGAAGGAAAAGGGTGGGCACCTCTAAAATTTTAAGATTAACCTTTACACTGTGGCAGGACAGGGAGAAGCATCATCAGTAATCCAGCGAACACATACAGTAGCTTCATCTGATGCATAAAAAAATATTACGCACAATGCCATAGTCAATTTCATAATGCTGGAGAAGCAGCCAGACAAAACCTAGATCATATACTAATTTAGTATTATATCTGTACTATCTCAATCTTCACTATAAAGCTATTCACAATGTCCTTTTTCAGAGAAATACATGGGTGAAAAAAAAGCATCTCTTTATACCGGGAGATACAAGTTCCTAGTCGTTACACCCGTGTATGTGACACTGTAGCAGATTCATCCCGGTGCGGGTTTGCACACCCCGGTCGAGCGCCAATTCCCATTCAAGTAAGTGGGAGTTATTGACGTACTGGATGCGCTAACCCGTTCTGGCGGTTGATGAATCTGCCCCACTGCCGCATAGAGCCCTCCACGGTAATCTTTCTGTAAAACTGCCAACGTTATGGGAAATTGGGAAGTCAGTGTACTTCAGAAGAGAGGCTACAAAAAAACAAAAAACAAAGGTATTGTGGAGAATGATACAGTGACTATGGACTCATGGTATGTGACTTCTAGCAAGAGAGTGGTGTCTTATTACAGCAATCAATAAAGGCACTTATAAGGTAACTTATAACAGTCCAATAAATGTATTTGTTGTGTGGTCACAGCTGTAAAGGGAAAATGATGCTTGAACACGTTTTGGCTGTTCTTCTTTACATCTGGAAGAAGTGCGTGTGTGTGTGTATGTAAAGGAAGGAAGGTCTCTCTGTGGGACCGAAACGTTGGCTTACGTGTATTTCATGTTGTGAATATATACTATTGGATTAACCCCGTGCGGTCTGCTGTCTCTTTACTGGTCTTTGGATTGGTTCGTATCATATATATATATATATATATATATGCAAATATAGCTGTATGCTCATCTGCATGTCTTAGGCAGGTCTGCAACCCCGCCTTTCCCCATTATCACCCAGCATACAGCACTTCCACTGCAGCAAGGGATTCTGGGAAATGACATGCAAATGAGCACACACTGTCACTTTTTGCCTCAATAACCATTTTTAACATGGTTCCCTATAGGCTTAAGCTTGCTGCATGGTCACAGCTTTTGCACAGCCAGGGTTAAGGTGCATACCCAGAAAACCACCCACAGACAGCTGTTTCGACCTTGATGGGTCTCATCAGTGTGGGGTTGATTTTACTGGGAATGCAAGAGAGGCTATGGGATAGGCTAAACCATAATACTGAGTTAAGTTATGGTGAGTAAAAAAAGTGACAAAAACCCTCCACAGGAAAGCAAATATGCAAATATAACTGTATGCTCATCTGCATGTCTCAGGCAGGTCTGCAACCCTGCCTTTCCCCATTATCACCCAGCATACAGCACTTCCACTGCAGCAAGGGATTCTGGGAAATGACATGCAAATGAGCACACAGTATCACTTTTTGCCTCAATAACCATTTTTAACATGGTTCCCTATAGGCTTAAGCTTGCTGCATGGTCACAGCTTTGAGCACAGGCAGGGTTAAGGTGCATACCCAGAAAACCACCCACAGACAGCTGTTTCGACCTTGATGGGTCTCATCAGTGTGGGGTTGATTTTACTGGGAATGCAAGAGAGGCTATGGGATAGGCTAAACCATAATACTGAGTTAAGTTATGGTGAGTAAAAAAAGTGACAAAAACCCTCCACAGGAAAGCAAATATGCAAATATAACTGTATGCTCATCTGCATGTCTCAGGCAGGTCTGCAACCCTGCCTTTCCCCATTATCACCCAGCATACAGCACTTCCACTGCAGCAAGGGATTCTGGGAAATGACATGCAAATGAGCACACAGTATCACTTTTTGCCTCAATAACCATTTTTAACATGGTTCCCTATAGGCTTAAGCTTGCTGCATGGTCACAGCTTTGAGCACAGGCAGGGTTAAGGTGCATACCCAGAAAACCACCCACAGACAGCTGTTTCGACCTTGATGGGTCTCATCAGTGTGGGGTTGATTTTACTGGGAATGCAAGAGAGGCTATGGGATAGGCTAAACCATAATACTGAGTTAAGTTATGGTGAGTAAAAAAAGTGACAAAAACCCTCCACAGGAAAGCAAATATGCAAATATAACTGTATGCTCATCTGCATGTCTCAGGCAGGTCTGCAACCCTGCCTTTCCCCATTATCACCCAGCATACAGCACTTCCACTGCAGCAAGGGATTCTGGGAAATGACATGCAAATGAGCACACAGTGTCACTTTTTGCCTCAGTAACCATTTTTAACATGGTTCCCTATAGGCTTAAGCTTGCTGCATGGTCATATATATATATATATATATATATATATATATATATATATATATATATATATATATATATATTAAACAAGAAAAAAACAGGCGTACTAATGTGTTAAAGTATAAAAATATTTCTATCTGACTGGAAAATATAAGATGCGCACTCACAAACAGAGATAGAATAAAAGCATGTATGAGTTATACTCAATCGCCAAAGCTGCAACAGAAGCTTTTACAGATGATAGGAAGCCTCATTCACTGCATGCGGTAGTCCAAAGGGGGTGTCTTAGTATTCTGTGTTACCGGATTAGGCGAACACCATGTGTCCCACACCTCCCTGCATTGGTTGCGGTTCATATATATGGTTGTGTGTGTATATATACACACAGTTGTGTGAAAAAGAAAGTACACCCTCTTTGAATTCTATGGTTTTACATATCAGGACATAATAACAATCATCTGTTCCTTAGCGGGTCTAAAAATTAGGTAAATACAACCTCAGATGAACAACAACATATGACATATTACACCGTGTCATAATTTATTTAACAAAATAAAGCCAAAATGGAGAAGCCATGTGTGAGTAAGTACACCCTTACTGCTTCCATAGGAATTAAGATGCTGAGTAGCAGACAGGTGCTGCTAATCAAATGCCCTTAATTAATTGATCATCAGCAAGTGTGACCACCTCTATAAAAGCCGAAGTTTTAGCAGTTTGCTGGTCTGGAGCATTCAGGTGTGTGTTAACACAATGCCAAGGAGGAAAGACATCAGCAATGATCTTAGATAAGCAATTGTTGCTGCCCATCAATCTGGGAAGGGTTATAAGGCCATTTCCAGACAATTTAAAGTCCATAATTCTACAGTGAGAAAGATTATCCAAAGTGGTAAACATTCAAGACAGGTGCCAATCTTCTCAGGAGTGAACGTCCCAGCAAATTCACCCCAAGGTCAGACTGTGCAAGGCTCAGAGAAATTGCCAAAAACCCAAGAGTTACATCTCAGACTCTACATGTCTCAGTAAAAACAAAAAACAAAACTGTGCGCTACTACCTAACTACCTATAAAGTTTAAATGTATAAATATATACAGTGCAGTGACTATACCACCAATTTAGTGATAAAAAATTTATAAAAAATTAAACCACAACTCCCACAGTGAGATAATTATACATTAAATAATAAGTGCCACATAACCGTGTTGGGGACAATGGCGTCTGCAGCTGTAAACGCAGGGGTGGCTCAGCACCCCACACACACTAAGAGAATGGAAACAAAAGAAAACAGCGCACAACGCCAAATAGTGAAGCAAATTCAACAATATATTATAGAATTAAAAAGGGGGTAATATATCTGTGTACATGAAAAAAGTTGGTAAAAGGCATGTAGTGTGTATCACACTGTTTACCACTCGGCAGCTGTTAACTGTAGAATCGGGTGCTTGCTTCCCTCTGCTGCTGCAGCTCAGTTGATTCTGGGGCAGGACGTCAGTCTTTTCACTCCCAAGGGGATTTCCCTTCATGCAGCCAGGTTCAGCAGCTGGTACTGGGGCTCGGTGAAATCGCTCCTGCTTCCTGGCCGATATGAAGCTGCTCCTGTACCTCGGCAGGTGTATCCTCTGCACAGAGGTTAAAACGCAGCTTGCTGGGGTGCCCTCAGCGTGCCACGATGCCGCTCCGTCGCGGGACGCTGTGTAATGACGTCACTGTCTACACAGCAGTGGTGGATTCAATAGGGAAGTTTGAACAGTCTTACAAAGTCTCTCACAAGTGTCCAAAACAGCACAACAACAAAAAAGTTTTGGGGAGACAACTCCCCTGTGTGGTTTACTTCATTTGGTTGTGTCCTAATTAATCAGTAATAAAAGGGAGGGAGTTTCTTTCCCTGGCCCCTGCTGCACTCCTAGAGGTTGTCTCTTTCTGCACTCCTTATTGCTGTTATGTGATATGAGGATGTCTGTGGAACTTCAGTGAAAGGATGCAAACTTTCTAATGCAGATATTGCTGGCTATTCTGTGGCTGGAGACATCACGCTTGGAGAACTGGTCGTTGTACACCTGAATGTGGAATCCCTAATAAAAAGAAGGTTCAGAGAACAGCAAAAGCCTCTTTCATTCTTCTCAGGGTCTGATGCTGCTGCTTCTTTAAATAAAGGCTGGGACTCAACCTTTCACAGTGACTGAGCTCCAGATCAGAACCAAAGCTAACACCACCCTAACTCCTGTTACTAATTTTAAATACCCTGGCATATGGTTTGACTCCCACTTAACATTCGGAATGCACATTGATATCCTGACATTCAAAACCTATGCCAAACTAGGTGTACTTTACAGAAACAAATCCTCCCTAAGTCTGCTGGTCAGAAAGCGTATCGCACAGCAGATGCTAATGCCAATTATCGACTATGGAGACATAGTATATGGCTCAGCACCCCAAACCCACCTTAGCAAACTTGACACCCTGTCACGAGGGAGACTCCTGTAGCGGGTAGGAACAGCGGGAGCAGGCAAAGATTGTTGGGGTCACGGGCTGAGATCGCTGGCAGGCAGCAAGCAGGATCGTTGTGGGCAAGCAGGGGTCGGTGGCAGGCATCAAGCAGGATCGTTGTGGGCAAGCAGGGGTCGGTGGCAGGCAGCAAGCAGGATCGTCGTGGCAACACGCAGCGGTTCGGCAACAGGAAGGCAGGAGCAGAACAGGGGAACAGGAACAGGAACTGAGACCAGGGAACAAACAGGGACAAGCCAGATTACCAGCAAGGGCCTTTACTTTGAACAGAACTCAAATACAGAACAGTACTGGTACAGGAACAGATCAGGATCAGAGACACAAAACAAAGGCAAAGGCCCAAACAGGAAGCAGGAACTATAAGGACAGAGAACAGGAGCAACAATAGGAGACAGACAGACAAACCCAAGAGCAGACAGAAAGCAGCAGCACACCCGGTGGACAAGGAAAGGAACTATGGCTAGGAGCAGGATGTATAGCATAGCATTACAACAAAAGGAAACAGGTTTTTGAGGGGTGCTTAAAGACAATTATATGACCCAATTTATTTAGGAACCAACAAGGAGAGGGGCAGTACTGGATTTGGTAATATTAAACAATGTAGAAGTAATAACAAATATTGAAGTCCGGAAATATTTGGGTAACAGTGATTATAACATGGTCACTTTTGAAATAAATTATCAAGAAAATAGATTTCTTGGGTTCAATAAAGATTGTAAACTTTAGAAAGGCAGAATTTAATAAACTGAAGACTAATCTACAAGGAATACATTGGGATGATGTTTTTGCAGGGAAAAATGTGGAAGATAAATGGGTAGTCTTGAAAACATTGTTAGAAAAGCACACTTATCAGTGTATACCCTTGAGTAATAAATATAAAAGAAATAAGTCTAAACCAATGTGGCTAAATAAACAGGTGGGGGAGGAAATGGAAAAAAAAGAATAGGGAGGCATTTAGATTCTTGAAGTCAGAAGGGACGAGACATCATATCAGAATTATAACGAACGTAACATAAGTTGCAAAAGGGCAATCAATAAGCAAAAATGGATAATGTAAAAAGAATTGCAATGGAAAGTAAGATCATCCCCTAAAAAGTTATTTAAGTACCTTAATAACAAAAACATTGGAAAAGAAAATATAGGACCCTTTCAGTGTGAGATGGGCAGGCAGATTATTGGAGATAAGGAAAAAGCAGAGGTATTAAACACATTCTTTGCCTCTGTGTTTACCAGGGAAAAATTAATTTCATTAGTAGTGCCACAGAAGGAAGCCACAACCTCTATATTAACGAACACTTGGTTAACTGAGGAAGAAGTTCATCGGCAGCTTGATAAAATTAAAGCAAATAAGGCATATGGCCCCGATGGCATACATCCAAGTGTTCTCAAGAGTTAGGTTCAGTAATAGCCAAACCATTACATTTAATATTCAGGGACTCCATTTACACAGGCTCAATAACACAAGATTGGTGTAAAGCATATGTGGTGCCTATGTTTAAAAAGGGAGCTAGATCACAACCGGGAAATTACAGACCTGTAAGCCTGACTTCAATAGTGGGGAAGCTACTTTAAGGTTTAATACGTGTAGCCTTTCATGTATATTATTTTACAAATAACTTGTACTCTAACTCTAGCCTTGTTCATCACAATTACATAATCCGCTGCGCCATAAGTTTTTAATTATACATAAAAAAAGGAAATCTTGAAAATATGGGTTTTATAAAAATGGCCATTTAAAATTTGCTTTGTGCTACTCTGTAAAAGTCTATAATTTTTCTGAAACAAATTACATTCCAAAAGCAATGATAAAAACAGCAAAAATGTATTGCATGGGTGAGTCATTTCATTTTATAGCAGGTCTAATGCATTTTTCTAAATGGTTCTGCAAATTTAAAACACAGGGTTTGTACAGAACAAGCCTGATTTTGATGTGTCCTCTCCTAAAACCACCCACACGTTTTTTTGTTATTGCTTTTGGAAATAGTATAAAAGACATGCAGAGGGTACACCATGTTTAAAAAGGGAAAAGATTCAAAAGAGTTCTGAAATATTCATGACGGATGCTCTAGACTTTTGAAAATGGTACAATATAAAAAGAAAACTCTGTTATGCTTTTTGTTTTCTTTTTTTTATCAACGTGCATCAATAATAAATCCAGTCCTTTTTTTCACGTTTTATCCTAGCCACAAAAAGCTGCTGTTCAAAGCATTACGAGTGGCATGTTGTTTACATTAATTCAGAGTGGACGAATCGCTGGGTCCCAGATGACAGATATTCATATTTCATGCAATTAAAAACCTGTCTGCCATCAAGTGTACTCTGTTGTTATGATCTCTTTGAGTGCTATTGTGGCATAGTCGCCATCAGGGGACAGGATAAAGATGATGCATCTGTTTACGCCTTGGCAACCCGTAACACATATATTCACCCATGAATACATCTGGGTCTGTTGGAGTTAAGCCAGAGCTCACTTTATTAGCCAAGCATTCAGTTTTCGTTACACATACATGTTACTCATGCAAGGCAATGGTTTGTAGCCATTTTGAAATCTGTGAGCACAAGCGTACAACACCTCTATACATCAAAAAAGACAAACATGTACTTTTCAATGTTCTTTTATATAGGATTTTTGAGAAAGTTACTCTTTGCTCTTTGTCCTAGATATCATGAGATTTTAAAATAGCTATTTAATAATGTTATTGATAAAAACACATTTCAATTCAATAGCGAGTTGATTTATATTTAGGAAGTAGCTACCAGGCATACTAGAAGCACCTTCTCTCGTGTTTTGATTAGTGGTAGCCTTTCATAAAGTACAAAAAAAGCTATTCTTACCAAAAAGGTAAGATGAGGCATACATAGGGTGACCAGATTTTGAAAATGAAAAACCGGGACACATTTTTTTTTTTACATAACAGTTTATTTATTGTAGTACACTTATACTTTACTACCATTAGTCCTTGTTACGTGCATGTGTGCGCGTGCGTCGGATGACCTCACTAATCGGAAAAAAACACAAAAAAAAACAGATGTGAATGATTCTGAACCCATTAACCAGTGTCAGGATGCCCCCTCTTCATAATTTCTAAAGCAGCAATCCTGTCTGGGATCTTACCTGATCCGCAGTCTCTCAAGGTACTATACTGGAGGGGAGGTGTTCCCTACCTGTCTTCCGATGTCTCCCGTGTGAAACTTGAGTCAGATCTGGAAGAAAGAAGGGTAGGTTACTTCAATGTAGGTATACGGCAGTTAAGATAAGACATAGAGGGTGAGGGAGACGGAGAGAGAGGGAGACGGGGAGAGAGAGAGAGGGAGACAGGGGGAGAGAGAGAAGGGGAGAGAGAGAGAGGGAGACGGGGAGAGGGAGACAGGGGGAGAGAGAGAGAGAGAGGGAGACGGGGAGAGAGAGAGAGGGAGACAGGGGGAGAGAGAGAGAGGGAGACGGGGAGAGAGAGACAGGGGGAGAGAGAGACGGGGGGAGAGACGGGGGGAGAGAGAGAGAGAGACGGGGGGAGAGACAGGGAGAGAGGGAAAGGGAGAGACGGAGGGAGGGAAAGGGAGAGGGAGGGAAAGGGAGAGGGAAGGAAAGGGAGAGGGAGGGAAAGGGAGAGACAGGGAGGGAAAGGGAGAGACAGGGAGGGAAAGGGAGAGACAGGGAGGGAAAGGGAGAGACAGGGAGGGAAAGGGAGAGACAGGGAGGGAAAGGGAGAGACAGGGAGGGAAAGGGAGAGAGAGGGAGACAGCGAGAGAGAGGGAGACAGGGGGAGAGAGGGAGACAGGGGGAGAGAGGGAGAGAGGGAGACAGGGGGAGAGAGGGAGACAGGGGGAGAGAGGGAGACAGGGGGAGACAGGGAGGGAGGGAGAGGGGGAGACAGGGAGAGGGGGAGACAGGGGGAGAGAGGGAGACAGGGGGAGAGAGGGAGACAGGGGGAGAGAGGGAGACGGGGAGAGAGGGAGACGGGGAGAGAGGTAGACAGGGGGAGAGAGAGAGAGGGGGAGACAGGGAGGGAGGGAGAGGGGGAGACAGGGAGGGAGGGAGAGACAGGGAGGGAAAGGGAGAGAGAGGGAGACAGCGAGAGAGAGGGAGACAGGGGGAGAGAGGGAGACAGGGGGAGAGAGGGAGAGAGGGAGACAGGGGAGAGAGGGAGACAGGGGGAGAGAGGGAGACAGGGGGAGACAGGGAGGGAGGGAGAGGGGGAGACAGGGAGAGGGGGAGACAGGGGGAGAGAGGGAGACAGGGGGAGAGAGGGAGACAGGGGGAGAGAGGGAGACGGGGAGAGAGGGAGACGGGGAGAGAGGGAGACGGGGAGAGAGGTAGACGGGGAGAGAGAGAGAGGGGGAGACAGGGAGGGAGGGAGAGGGGGAGACAGGGAGGGAGGGAGAGGGAGAGACAGGGAGGGAGGGAGAGGGAGAGACAGGGAGGGAGGGAGAGGGAGAGACAGGGAGGGAGGGAGGGAGAGGGAGAGACAGGGAGGGAGGGAGAGGGAGAGACAGGGAGGGAGGGAGAGACAGGGAGGGAGGGAGAGACAGGGAGGGAGAGACAGGGAGGGAGGGAGGGAGAGACAGGGAGGGAGGGAGGGAGAGACAGGGAGGGAGGGAGGGAGAGACAGGGAGGGAGAGACAGGGAGGGAGTGACAGGGAGGGAGAGACAGGGAGGGGGAGATACAGGGAGGGGAGAGAAAGGAAGGGGGAGAGACAGAGAGGGAGAGACAGGGAGGGTGAGGGAGACACACACCCACTGATACACACACACACACACACACACACACACCCAACCCACTGATACACACACACCCCCACCCACTGATACCCACACCCACCCACTCATACTCACACCCACCCACTGACACCCACTGATACACACCCACCCACTGATACACACACCCACCCACTCATACTCACACCCACCACTGACACCCACTGATACACACCCACCCACTGATACACACCCACCCAACCCACTGATACACACACACCCCCACCCACTGATAGCCACACCCACTGATACCCACATCCACCGATACACACCCACACACCCACTGATACACACACACACACACACACACTGATACACACACACATGCACTGATACACACACACACACACACACTGATACACACACACCCACTGATACACACACACACACACACACACTGATACACACACACACACACACACTGATACACACACACACACACACACACACACACACACACACACACACACACACACACACACACACACACTGATACACACACACACCCACTGATACACACACACACACACACACTGATACACACACACACACCCACACACACTGATACACACACACACTGATACACACACACACACCCACTGATACACACACACACACACACACACCCACTGATACACACACACACACACACACACTGATACACACACACACACACTGATACACACACACACACACACTGATACACACACACACACACCCACTGATACACACACACACACACCCACTGATACACACACACACACACACACACACACACACACTGATACACACACACACACACACCCACTGATACACACACACACACACACCCACTGATACACACCCACCCACTGATACACACACACACACACACACACACACACACACACTGATACACACACACACACACACACACACTGATACACACACACACCCACACCCACTGATACACACACACACACACACACACACTGATACACACACACACACACACACACACACACTGATACACACACACACACCCACTGATACACACACACACCCACTGATACACACACACACACACACACACACACACACACACACACACACACACACACACACACACACACTGATACACACACACACACACACACACACTGATACACACACACCCACACCCACACTGATACGCACACACACCCACACCCACTGATACACACCCACACACCCACACACCCACACACACTGATACACACACACACACACACACACACTGATACACACACACACACACACACACACACACTGATACACACACACACCCACTGATACACACACACACACACACACCCACTGATACACACACACACACACACACCCACTGATACACACACACACACACCCACTGATACACAAACACCCACACCCACTGATACACACACACACACCCACTGATACACACACACACCCACACCCACTGATACACACACACACACCCACTGATACACACACACACACACACACACACCCACTGATACACACACCCACACCCACTGATACACACACACACACCCACACACACTCACACACACAGCCAGCCCCTGCACCGCCCGCACAACGCGCAGCCACCACTGCCCGCCCCCGAGCCTATCTCCCACACCAAGTGGACGGGGGGGAAGTGAGCGCCGGGGGGCAAAGGCAGGCGCGCGCCGGGGGGCAAAGGCAAGCGCGAGCGCCGGGGGGCAAAGGCAGGCGCGCGCGCCGGGGGGCAAGGGCAGGCGCGCGCGCCGGGGGGCAAGGGCAGGCGCGCGCGCCGGGGGGCAAAGGCAGGCGCGCGCGCCGGGGGGCAAGGGCACGGCAAGCGCACCCCCGCTACCACCTCCTATTGCTGGCTGGGACCCGGGACAGAAGGGGGACACTCACCGCACACAGGGAAGCCGGGAGCGGGAAGGCAGTCAGTCACGTGTGCGCTTCACAAAGCGGAAGCCCCGCCCCCGGCTTCCTCTGACATGCTGCGACCAATCCCCTGCGGGCCGGCCGGCATTTTAAGTCCCGCCCCCGGCATTCTCCTGCATTCAGTCCCCCCAGCAGCATTCACACGCCATTCACACACACATTGCACATAGACAATACTTACCGGCCGCCGCATTCTCCTCACCGCCGCTGCCCCGCGATACCGGGACCAGGGACAAAAACCGGGACAAAAACCGGGACAGACTTAAAACGGGACAGGCCACAAAAAAACGGGACTGTACCGGTAAAACCGGTACGAATGGTCACCCTAGGCATACAGAGATCAGAGTTTGGTTGGATTTAAACCCACAAACTTATGTAATGAAGATCAATATCTCAACCACAATTCCACATATTCCCAAAAATGTGGCCTAATGGTTCATTGTATGCATTTGTAGGACTATATTCAAGATTGCTGTATGACTGGGACAGAATTATCTGTAGCCTGCAAAGTGTAAGTCAAGGTTGTTTTGTGCTGTTGTCACTAAATGCTATTTTGAAAGTTCTTGTGTAATTAGAAGATAAGTAGAATCAAAGTCTCGAAAAATGTCAAACCTGTTGTAACATGATCCCATGATTCCACTTTGAAAGTATTATTTGCTGTGAGCCGTGCTAAATGACCATATATTGTATTTTTCTGGTGTGTTTATAGTACTGCAATACAATTTTGTTTATAGTTATTGCATAGGTTTCAATCTGGTTAGTAGGATATTAAAGAGAAGGACGATTTTAAAGTAGGCTAGTAGACATTAGGGAAGAAGTCCCATGTAGCAAGGGAAACTTTAGTTTTTGCCGTCTCATTTTCAACCTCATCACATGCCTCTTCATCAAATCATTGCATATGTATCTGCCTGGCAGACATTTTGATGACAAATCATTGTTTCCAGGACCCATTAAAGATGGTTGCCAAAAACTGTCTAACAACTGAACATTCATCATTGAAACTCCTAAGGTAGATAAATATATTGTTTGTTCTTTGATTATTTTTATCAAGCTTTCCAAAGTTTGCGTTTCGGATTACAAAGTTGCACGATAGTCTTAGGTTAAATGAATGGTAGAGGACTTTCTAATTATCAAGATCAGTAATTATCAGGATGCCAACCAATGCATTTTATATACATCATTTGGAACAAAAGAGAATCATTTAGTAATATTACAGCAGGTATTTTTATAATTCTTTCTTTTTAGCAACAATCCCGGCTTTTCTCTTCCTATTTTGACTTTTTTGGATGATTCGGTGGGATCTCCGTTGCTAAACCCCTCTAGTTTTAGCACTAGCGTCTCTCTGGTCCCTTAATACATTTGTTTATGCTGGCCATTTAAATGGCTGTCCAATAAGAAAGCGCAAACTATGGCTAGGTCCCCGCTGCAGGTACAAGAGCCGCCCCTCAATGGGGCCGGGCCTGCTACCCACCTTGCTTGCCACGTGGCATGACCAGATTTCTCTGAAGACAGGAAATTTGTGTTCACAACTTGTGACGGAGCGCTGGCCACGCCCCCCCCCCCCCCCCGACGGTTCAGCCAATGAGGGCGAACCTGCCGGGTGACGTCATTGCCGCGCCCCTCACCACGCCCCCGTTACGCCCACCCCGTCTTTCCCCCTGCAGCTCACCGCAGACCGGGGATCTCAGATGCACGTGCCGCCAGCCTGGCAGACGCACGTTCAGCGCCGACACCGGGGCTTCAGCCTATGATGTGGCTTCCTGTTAGTCCAAGATTTGGTGGCCATTTTGTGATTGCTGCTTTAAAAAAAATTCTAAATGTAGAGGCTTGATTCCCCAGGTCATTCTGTGATATGAAAAATACAAATACTTGGTTTTAGTTTTATACGCAGTAAGGTTATTTCTTTCTATTATTCCATATTTAATCTGCAAAGTGCAGTGCTTTAACATCTGAATTGTTTGTTATTCTTAAAGCAGCATTGCACTCAAAGTTTTTTTTTTTTTAAGTCTGAAGCAGGGGGTCTCTGGAGCTGAACTGCTTTCATTTCAGATCCGGGAACCCCCTGCTTGCCGAGATATTTAGCTTAGTAGGTGCTGCCGGTATTCCATGATTCTTAAATCTCCTGCTTCTTATCGGCTCCCGCGCCGCAGGCGATTTAAACCTCCATATTGTTTACCCAGCCGGTAATGCTACAGGGGGAACCTACTGAGCAAAGTATCACGTGAAGCAGGGGGTCGCCGGAGCTGAAAGTAATGCGGTTCAGCTCCAGAGATCACCTGCTTTCCACCTAGAAAAATAAAACCTTAGCAGAACAACATCTTTGAATAATATGTTGGGTTTTATAAACTGAAAAATACACAACTATAGCGCTATACCCCAAATAAATCAAATATATCAAATATAAATTTTGTTTACAGACAGTCTATTGAAACATAAACACTAAATCAATTAATACGTCAAGAATAAAAGTTTAAGAAAATCCGCTTAATTGTAAAGTCCTGCAGCCGTCAGTCCTCTGGGATTATCCAAATCCCATAGAAATAGTCCTTGCGAATTAGGCCTCGCCCAGGGTGGTGCTGAGTGGGCGCGCGCTCACGGTGGACACATTGCGACAATGCATGTGGCCTGCGGGAGCGGGCGGCGCGCATTCCAGGCGCTCAGCCGCTTGCCAACAAGCAAAATTCTGGCGCGCACTTAGCCGTCCAGAAATCGCCTGGCCGATCAGGGCGCAGCGCTGGAGCGCCAGCGCACCTGTTTCCACCCTGGACGAGGCCTTAGAGTTCTCCTTGGCACTGGAACTTTCACTCGTGCTCAATGCAATTCATAACAAAATAACAAAATATAACAATGTACAGTAATGGTGAAAATAAATGTGAACTAGCGCTAAAGTGTAAAACACAGTGTGATATTAAAAAAAAAACCTCTAATAAAGGATGGCTGCCCGGTGATACTGCCAGTACTAACAGAATAACATAAAATAGAGAAAAACCTGGCGCCAAATTGTCAGTGGAATGTCCTGTACTCCTCAAGGGATCCGCACACTTGCTCGACAGACCATGCAAAGAAATAAACACAAACAAACAAAAATCATAGCGCAACACTGTAGGGTGAGCAGTAATGCACTAATATATACAAACAATTAAGAATCCTAGCGACAATTAAAACAACTATTTATTAAAAAGAAGAACTATGCCAAGACAAAGGACCGCAGGTCATCTGGGACACAAAAATTGGAGCCCTACTTACAGTAACTACCTTAATCAAGGACAATCTCACCTATGTGCAAAATGTGTAACTAGATACTGTGCACCAAAATACTCCAATAATGGTGATGAGAATAACCATATGCATACACAATACACCACCACCAGATTATAGACCCTTTACAGCCCAGATCGATGTTCAGGTGTAGCCCAATTAGTCTTGATGTAACCCTATACACAAAAGTACATATAAATTGCACCGTGAATGATTACTAATCCAGATACACTCACACATACAGTATGGAGCACTCTCTTCCAGTATTACTTTCTGGTAGGCGTCGCCTCTCTTGGTGACGTCACACGCCCTCTAGTGTGGTCCGGAGTTAGTTGCAGGCAAGCTGATACAGCAGGAATCAGTAGAGATCAGCACACGGTCCTCCACGGTCCCCGTACCTCCAATTATGGGTCTCACGGGTACCACAAAGTCCCATAGGCAACAGGGTATTACTGGCAAAGTATTTAAAAAAATGTGTAATGAGTAGCAAACCTCACCCTACGCGTTTCATGAGAGACGTCTCACTTCATCAGGGGAGTACACCTGTCATTTGACGCAACGTTGCCATGGCAATGTGTCACACCAAGCCTCTGAATCCTGGTAAGTGAAGTTGCAGGGGCCTCACACGATCCCCCGGCATTTAATTTAAATGCCTTGGGGAAGAGCGCGGGGCCTCTGCAACCGCCCGCGCCCCCCCAGAAAAATCTTGGGCGCGCCCCCCAGTTTGCGCACCCTATATATCTGTGTGTAATTGTCCCATATACAGGTCACGTGCTAATGGGTGCCGTATGTGACATTGGGTAGTTAAAGAAATTGTATTGTCCTATTATAATCAATTCCAGTTTTGGGAAAATGGTACTCATTTTTTAAAGCAGCGTGAATGTGAGGTGACATCTGCTTTCTGTAGGATTTGGTATTGAGTGAATAGTTAAAGGACAGAAGGCTTTTACTAAGATGATTTATTAAAGCTCATTAATTTATTGTTGAATACAAGGGTGACCTAATTCCAAGAGGTGACTTACGCCAGGTCCCCGGTGGTGACGGAGGCGCGTGCGGCTGCGTGCTCATCGCACACCAGTCACTAACCTCTGTTGCTCTAGGCCCCGGTGTCGCCTTCTGTTTAGGCTCACGAGGCGCTGTGGCGCGTCAGCCAGCCGGGGATACAACAATATTGTGTTCCCGTGCGGCGACGTGATCACATGGTGCGCTGTGAGCCAATCAAGAGGGGAGATTTGCCTGAGCCAATGGGAGTGCAGCAACTGTAGGGAGTTAGAGAGGAGAAGATTGAAAAGGCGAAAGACGGGCTCCGTTATATACTAGGAAACAGAAAGGGGACGAGTCTTTCATAGATAAATCCCTTTCATAATACAGTGCAAATAAAAGTATGGGTCGTCTGCATGTGTAACTAAAAAGTATTGGCTACTCTCCGTTTGTAATAAAATGTATTGACTCTCTCCATCATGGCTGCGCCCACCCGCCCTGTTTAGGCCGCGCCCCCGACCGCTGCTAACAGACCCCAGATCGTGGTTTTCAGCTGTGTTTGTGCCGGCAGAAAGCCAGGCACGCGTGCCGCAGCCTCCAGCAGGACATTAGCCTTAAAATGTCTACTTTAGAAATGTAACATTAGTACAATATGGGGAGCTAACAAGAAAAATGCTCTTACCTTTGTGGGTGATTACATTCTGTACTTTAACTCCAGTGACACTGGATTTTAGTATCCTATTTCTCACCAGTTGGCCCTATGTTTCTGAATATCTTCACAGTCTACAGTAGCAATTCGTTTCTGCATCTAATGTGTCTTCGGTCTTCATTTTCTTTCTATTTATAGGAATGTAATCAAGCATTTGTAATCAAATGTAACTAACATTTAAATATTGGTAACTAATAAAATAATACATATTACGTTCATTTAAAATGTTTGAATTCGATATGTACTTTTTTTTGTGTATAATTGATCTTAGAAAAGGCTGATTGGCCGTTATTTCATCTGAATGACTAGTGCACCCTGCATAAGAACAGAATTTTATACATTGCAAAAAAAATGTGTATCTAAAGGTTCGTCATATTTTTCTTACATTTGACTGATATTTTTGCTGCAGGAAAAAGGGAGAAAATGTGAGGTTTTTTTTTTAATGTTATTATTATTGAATGAGGACAATCTTTCTAACATAACAACATTTCAAATGTTGTTTCTGTTATTCATTTCAGGAAAGCGATTCCAAGTTTTATTGCCTTTAACATCTTTTGAAACCTTTCCCTGTCTGTGAAACCATGGCAGAAAACTGCAACAGGTTCTAGATTGATCCATTTTGATTCCCTGTAATTGTATAGGCCTTGTAGGTTTGAGATCATACACGGAGAGACACAGGAGACAGTAATGAAAAGCAGCACTTCCTATTGCAGGTTGCTATGGTGTCAGCTGGAGTATGGATTTGTGGCCTACATTTCAAGATGGTCATTAAAAGCCTTTGCAATTGCTTAAAAAAGGACTATGAACCTAATATCCATACGGTGAGCACAAACAAGGCATGTAACCTAGTTTGTCAAGAGACCGGGTTGTACGTATTTCAGATTTCAGAAACCAGCTATTTTTCATAATCGAAAACCAAAAGACAGTTAATATTCACCGAAACAAGGTGCATATTGCTTTCAAAGCCATTATGCAGTACGTGTGCAATCCTGTGTTTATCTGACAGAAAGCAACTTCCAATAGGGTTAGAGGTTGTCATAGAAACTAAAACGCTGCTTCTGTATTCTGTGCACATTTTTTTAAATACATCTACTAGTTAGTCAAGAATATCTCGAGGCAGATGTCCTGTGTTTATCTAAAGTATACTTGGTGATTTATGTGAGAATAAAGATTAATTAAAGCTGCAAAATGTGTTTTTTTTTTTTTTTTTAAATCAGATCTGTAGCATTAGATAAAACAGTGCATTTTTTTTTAAAACTCCTAATGCCATTTTTAATGATTTTTTTTAATGTACTGATTAGTGATGTACTGGGTACCGGGTAATTACCCGGTACCTGGCTTACCCGGCGCTTTTTCAGCTACCCGGAAATTACCTGGACCCGGCATTAGGTAGGAAACCTGCGCCGGGTAATTTCAGAGCAGCTGAAAAGACTTCAACACTTACCTGCAACCGGCGACAGAGGGTGAGGAAGACCGCTGCGTAGGATGAGGAGGACCGCAGCGACATTGTGGGAGAAGCAGCAGCAGACGTCCTTGTTGAGCCGGCGGGAGCAGCGGAACACAGTGCACAGCTGATGCCGGTGGGAGCCGGGGAACCATGTGACCGGAGCTGGAGCGTTCCTATTGGACAGCCAGCTCCTCCCCGGCTGTCCAATAGGAACGCTCCTGGTCCTGTCACATGGTTCCCCGGCTCCCGTTGTCATCAGATGCGCTGTGTTCCGTTGCTCCCGCCAGCTCAACAAGGACATCTGCTGCTGCTCCCAAGATGTTGCCGCGGTCTTCCTCACCCTCCGCCGGCTGCAGGTAAGTGTTTGCTAACCAGGCTGGGTATCCGGCCTGGTGAAATTGCCCATTTTTGTCAGGTACCCATTACCCGTCAAAATTGAGGACTCGGTACAACACTAGTACTGATCATCCTGTGGTTGCTACAGCAACCATTTATAAAGTTATATCCACTTCCGCCTTTGAAACAGGCTCTCACACACACCTTTTTTGACCTCTGCCCTTTGGCAACAAAGTATCACAAGCAGATCTGTTCCTGTGTTCCAAACAGACTGTCTATTACTCTGAAAGCTATAACAATAATGTGTTACACGTACAGTAGTAATATAATGTTACATATTAGCAGCAGCATTTCACAGACTGCAGCATAGTCAGAAGGCGGCCATTTCATTAGTCACACAATCACACAATCAGGATTGTTACAGATGTATAACAGGAGCAGCAAACTGTTGCCAGCTTAGGTAAGGATGTAGAATGATACATTGTCACGAGTTTTACATATACAAATAACACTGTTAGTGGGTCAGTCATAATGACTGACTACTGATTGAGCCACCTGTATACTGAAGCCTACACTGATTGAGCCACCTGTGCTGAAGCAGGGATATCCTGTTAGCCTGAACTGTTGGTGGCCCGTAGGGACTGGACTTCGCCACCCTTGTTCTAGGGTGATACTAGCACTGAACCTGAGTGAGCACAAAAATGCTACAGTGCGAGTACTGTAAGTCGAGTAATCATAGTTCATGAGAGGAAAGATATGCAAATCTTTGATGCATACCAAACCAATTTGCCAAAAAAAGTTTGACACCTCCGCCTTTACATATTTATTTATTTTCAATGCAAAATAAGAGTGAACAATAATGGATCCAAAATGTAAAAAAAATAGTCACTGTAATATGTACATAAAGTTAATTGTCTCTCTCTCCATGCTTCGGAGTCATCTGTTCTGACCTTTTTTAATGCTGCGGTAGAGTAGAAAGGGGCTATCCATAATGTGTGATGTTTACTGCAAAAAACACATGCGGATTGGATTTAAAATGTAAACTAATATTTCCAATGAAGAGAGGCCAGATAGAAAGAGGAAGACGTAAAGATACAAATATGCCTGTCGGATAGGGACAGTCCTGGAATGAACAGTCTGTTGTGCTTCCATATGTCTGCACCACACGTGTCCCAGAATAAACCTGCTGAATCAACTCACAGGGGACTAGATGAAACTTAATATACGTTGTGGTCAAAGTGCCAGTGTCACTCCAGAGTGTAAATATCAGAGTGAAACTGTTCACTTGCAGGGTGGCCTATTCAGTTCTCTCTTTCCTTTGACTAAACTACGAGCATTTTCAAAAATGTTCCTTTTCTTCATTCAGAGGTCATAGTTTTGCTTGTTTTATGTCCAGAGTAATGCTAGTTGAATATCCATTAGGTTTTTTAGATGTGCTGCCAATTGTATTAGGTCAGACGTTTGCTTGCTTTGAACGATCGATATAGGGTGTTGTAGGAACACATATACTTTGTATATTATTTTGGCATGGAAGGGTCATATACTAATGAGAGTACTTATGTTTCCTTGTGCCAGCATAGTTCTAAATGTATCAAACTTAGGAGCCAGGCAGAATTTGTAGTAGCCAGAAGTGTGTGTTGAGCAGGAAGGGGTGGTGGGGGCGCAATCAAGGGATTTATAGGTGATGGTGTGGGGGGAGGGAGAGGTTGTTGATAGTGGGGGGAGGGTTTGGGGGGTTTGTTATGCAGGGGGTATTTGGGCGGTTTGTTGATTGAGGGGTGGAGCATGTTTAGAGGGTTGGTTAAGTAGGAGAGGTAGTTTCTAAGGGGCCAGACAACGAGACACACACAGTGAGTGGGACACAGGCGGTTAAGGGGCAGTCCCAGGGTGGGGAAAAGGGTTAAGGGGCAGTCCCAGGAGGGGGTAGGAATTGAGATGGTCGCAATCTTCTGGTACTTGCCTGTCATGGGAGAGAGTTGCTTTTCTTTCTTGCTACAGCTGCTGCACGTGGTTTCTCGTGGAGCTCCCTCCTGCCGCTCTCATGCAGACAGAATCGCGGTCAGAAGAGAGGGAGGCTGGGAGTCAGATGAGAGACACACACTCTCCCTCCTACCACAGCACAGCTCTTATGTCAGCCGGCATATACTGTACAGCACAGCTTTAAGGTGCCAGAGGTAACATTTTAGGCGCCCGCCCAGAATTTTTCCATACCCTTATAAAGGTATTTTCAGGGATTGCATTGAAGTATTAGTTTTAGGTAAAACATTTTCCTGTGATATATATAAGGAAGTTTTGAGGCAATACTGGAGCATACTGTAGAATTGAAAACACACTACACGCTGTGATGCGTCAGCCGCTAGGGGATTCAAGAGAATTGTAATCCCAAGCGGCGACGCATCACGTGGTGTGGCTGTGAGCCAATGAGGAGGGGAGGGGGGAGGAGAGTGTGGGGGGAAAGCAGCGTGAGTGCCTGACTGTGTGTGTATGTGTGTGCCTGAGTGCGTGAGTGCCTGTCTGTGTGTGTGTGTGTATGTGTGTGCCTGAGTGCGTGAGTGCCTGTCTGTGTGTGTGTATGTGTGTGCCTGAGTGCATGATTGCCTGTCTGTGTGTGTGTATGTGTATGCCTGTCTGTGTGTGTGAGCGGCTGAGGAGTTGACGGGCTGAACAGTTGAGGGGCTGAGGGGCTGAACAGTTGAGCTATTATGGAGTGGTTGTATACAACATGTACATTCATTAAATAAATGCAACTTCAAACAACTTAGTGTATATCAATACATCGTTGAGGGGCTGAACGGCTGAGGGGCGGTCCCGCCCCCTCACGTCATGGCCGCGCCCCCCATGTCATGGCTGCCCCCCCCACCCGTTTTGGCCACGCCCCTCCTCCCCCGCGCGAAAAAATGATCCCTTTGGACCGGAGAAAGCCCCAAGTGCCTCTCCACGCGCCGCCTGTCTGCAGTGCGGGCGCGTGGTCTGAGGCAGCGGGGCCTTAGCCTAACTTGAAACTCTTTACTACATTTTTGCTCCATGTACATTTGCCTGGGGGTTTGAAGTGTGTCTGTAGGAGTGAATACATTTGGAAATTACACGAAGCCTGCATTAGAAAGGAAAATATCTAATAATTACTTTTAGTTTCATTCCTCATAGCTATTTTAGTCTCATGTTCCCAACTTACTAAACAATGTTATGTGGTCGAGATTTGGCTTGAATAAACAAAAACGATGTCCGTGTCTGCAGTTTTCAAGTTCTATAATCTTGATGATTTTTGGGAGCCTGCATAATTGTTTTCCCATGTGTGGATATTTGAGGGGTCGGAACGCTACGGACTGCAGAAAGGTTGCATATTTGGGTATTGATATCCGCGTCTTTAAATAGGTGGTGGGGTGATTATGTGAGAGGTCTCTTAGGGTCATTGGTAGTGTGTTTGGTATGTGTATACATTTGTGACTTACAGTAACACAGATGGCTCGCTGCTGATATTTGCTTGTGTTTTAGAGATTTTGAGTAGCTTTTATGCCTTTACATGATATGCAAGTTCCAAAAAAAACATAATACCCCAGAGGCAGGGAATTGCCCAACAACGGTTGTGAAAAGTGTGTTTTTGCTCCCATGGATTGTGTTGTAATGAGTCATGTTTTAATGAACCCGGTATCACGTTTTGACAGCTGAATTGATCATAATTTGTTTTTATAGCAACAATGCTCAATCATGCACTTTGCCAGATTGTTGAACCCACATCAGTTTTATATATGTTTTTCGTTACTCTTGCCCAGAAGTTAATCTTAATAAGAAAAAAAATGTTCAAATATTTTAAAAGAGGCTGTATATTTAACACAGAGGTTTGTGGCCAGCAACGGCACTTGGAATGACCCATGTCCGTCTCCCATTCCCCTGGTGCTGGAAGTCGGGCTCAACTTCCACGCATTTACTCACAGGGCCCCAGCTCCCTCCTGCTGCAGACCGGAGGCGTCCTCCCCGTACCCCCCCCCCCCCCCGCCCCATAAGGTTACATTCTCAGAGGGGGGGGGATTGATTGAGAGAGAGGAGGAGGGGGAAGTTAAGTGTGAGGTTTAGGATTCAGTGAGAGGAGGGGGCAGTAGGGCAGTGACCAGTCAACTAGTTTGTGCCTGAAAAAAGGTTGGCTATCCCTGTATTAAAGCTGCAGTTCAGTCAATATCCTGCATGTGTTTTTTTTTTAATAAATCAGTTCTGTAGTAAGAAAAAATACTTTTAGCATTTTCTGTTTTTAAAAAAACAACTTTGAAAGACCAATTTTCTTGTATTCTATTTTAACAGCCATTTGCTAAGGCACTGCCTCTTCATGTCCTGTCACAAGCCCTGGCACACCCCTTTGTCAGCCCTGCCCTCCCTCTAGCACATGTCAGTGCAGGAGTGCTCATGAATATTCATGAGCTTCCACTGCCAGTCAAGCAGATTATAAACAAATCCCAGCTTTTAATATGTCACCAAATTTCGACCTATCAATACATGGAAAACGAATTGACCTGCAGCTATACAGTTCTTTAGCTAATTAGAGATTGCACACATGAAACTATTGAAGTAAAAAAATAAATGTAAAAAAAAAAAAAAAAAAAAAAAAAAGACTGAACTGCAGCTTTCATACAATGCTGGTGCAATTCATGGGATATCCTACATGCGTGTTTTTTTTTTGTTTGTTTTTTAAATAAATCGGTTCTGTAGTATTAGATAATACTTATTACATTGTTTTCTTTTTATTCAACTCTTAATGCCATTTTTGATGAGTTATAATACAGGCATGCCCCGCATTAACGTACGCAATGGGACCGGAGCATGTATGTAAAGCGAAAATGTACTTAAAGCGAGGCACTCCCTTTTTTCCACTTATCGATGCATGTACTGTACTGCAATCGTTATATACGTGCATAACTGATGTAAATAACGCATGTGTAACAGGCTCTATAGTCTCCCCGCTTGCGCACAGCTTCGGTGCAGGTAGGGAGTTCAACTTTGCTGTTCAGGACGTGCTGACAGGCGCATGCGTGAGCTGGCGTTTGACTATTGGGCGATATGTACTTACTCGCGAGTGTACTTAAAGTGAGTGTCCTTAAAGCGGGGTATGCCTGTATACTGAGCATCCTTTGATTTCTATAGCAGGTTTTATCCCACCTCTCAAGCAGTGATAGATCTTTGTGACACTTTCCTGTTTGTGATCATTTGTTGCCAATATTCCCAGCAGTTTGAGCTGCAAACTGTAACAGTAGATAATGTTACCTATATCATATAAAAAATATATTGTAGCTCCGGAGTTCATTCACTGAAGATTGATTGAAACTGATTGAAACTGAAAGGCAGCCATTTAGTGAACCCTGGAAACAGGTTCGTGCTGATCGATCACAGGAGAACGAATCGATTGGCAGTTTATGTAATTAGTTTTCAATAAAGGTAATCAAAAGCTGCATATATTAAAACAAATTATTTATATATATATAAAGGAGAAAAAAAATAAAAAACAGGCGCACTCAGAGTGTAAGGAAAATGGAGGATATACGGCGCTACTGCGCATGTCCGAAAAAAGCTCCCAGATTTATCTTCAATCAACTTTATTGAACACACACAGGGCTACACCAGCGTCTCCCCCTCAACGCGTTTCACCCTTACACAGAGGGCTTCTGTGTAAGGGTGAAACGCGTTGAGGGGGAGACGCTGGTGTAGCCCTGTGTGTGTTCAATAAAGTTGATTGAAGATAAATCTGGGAGCTTTTTTCGGACATGCGCAGTAGCGCCGTATACCCTCCATTTTCCTGATACTCTCTGACGGCGGCACGCCGGAGCAAGCGAGGAGAGTGGGCCCCAAACCGGAGGAAAGCAGGTGAAGTATCATACCCTTCCCCCTGCACCGGTTACCTCTGTGGCCCTGCATAGCTCCCTCGCACCACTCCAGTGTCTGAATCATCCATACCTGTGTAACTGCACCGAAGCGCACGACAGACCCCCTGGTATTTGCACTCAGAGTGTAGTAAGGTTAACAATTTTATATATGGGACTGGTAAAATATGAATTTTCCACTCGCAAACGGAGGATAATAAATCGCATGTATGAGATATAATACTCAATCGCCAACATGTACAGCAGGAACTCGACTGCAACACCGGATTGAAGACCGTTCACATCACCGTATTGAAAGGAATCCGTGGTAGTGATTCCTTCATGGATCGAAAGTAACCAGGCACCTCCTCGCTGTTCAAGTTTCTCACTCGTTGTGGAGGGCTTCCGGGACAGCGTCGTCACTACCAATGTGTGTATTGCATGGAAGGCTTCCGGGTCAGCTCAAACACTGATAGTGCAGCAAGCGCTGTGATGGCAATGAGTCCCAACAGTACAACGAATGATATCTTCGTTTTCCCAAAGTTAAAAATTCAATAATGAATAAAAAGATACTCCAAATATTAACACCCTACGCGTTTCGTCTTGATACCCCTGACGAAGTCTGCAAAGACGAAACGCGTAGGGCGTTAATATTTGGAGTATCTTTTTATTCATTATTGAATTTTTCACTTTGGGAAAACGGAGATATTACTCTTTGTACTATTACCTTTAGATATCTTCAAGGGAGTGGTGTTCCCCTCGAACGGGCTGCAAAGACTCTGAAGGACAGTGTTCTGGGACTGGTTTTTGTATCTACTATACATTTTTATTTTTTTCATATATTTTTCATTAAATACATTTTTTATTTTTTATGTGTATTATATGTGTATTTTTTAATACATTTTTTATAAATAATGGTTGTGTATAGTTGCTACTATTTTTAATTTTCTTACTCCTATTAGTATATGGTTCACTAGGTCTTCACAGCTTTATTGGTCAGTTTTTTTTCATCCTTTGGCGCTACTCCTAATTTTTCTTCTCCTGGTTTTTATATATATATATATATATATATATATATATATATATATATGTGTATATATATATATACATATATATATATATATATATATATATATATATATATATAAAAATATATATATATATATATATATATATATATATATATATATATAAATATATATATATAAATATAAAAATAAAAGATCCACTTGGATTGCCTCTGATGAAAAATATAATGTTTCTGTTGTTAATGTTTTCTGTAAAGCATGTGTAAATTATTGTTCATATAGGCTTTATCCAAGCAACATTTGTTTAATATTATAAATCAGCACATTACTGTATGTACATATCGAACTATTTATGAGGTGCTATAGATAATCGTTTATTGTATTGAAAATATTTTGGTATTGAGCAGTCATACAATTATCAACTTAAATGGACATTGATTAAATAAATGTAATAAAAAGATAATAAAAATATATTTTTTAAACTGCAAAAATAATACAGTTTATCTAGGTTATTATTTTATAAAATTATGGTAGGGATTGCAGTTTTTTAGGTTGTGTCATAAACGGCCCACCTGTGAGCATGTGAGTTGTATATGTGACGAGGTTAAATACACATAGCTAGATTCTAGTTGATGCACTTTTCAACTACACAAGGTACCTCAAATTAGTAATATCCCCCCTCAATCCATCATACTATCTAGCTGTACTTGCTTCCACCACCAAAGAGATACAGGTAAACCCCGTTATAACACGACCCGTTATAACGCGATTCGGTTATAACGCGGTTTTCCCGTGGCTCCCGTTTAAAAAAAAATAAAATAATTAAATTTAAAAATTTTTTTTTGCACACTGCACACACTCTCACTGCACACACACTGCTCACTGCTCACACTGCACACACTGCACACACTGCTCACACTGCACACACTGCTCACTGCTCACACTGCACACACTGCACACACTGCTCACTGCTCACACAGCACACACTCTCACTGCTCACACTCTCACTGCACACACTGCCGCTCACACTCTCACTGCACACACTGCACACACTGCACACTGCACACCGCACACACACTCACTGCTCACACTGCACACACTGCACACACTGCACACACTCTCACTGCACACACTTCACACACTGCACACACTTCACACACTGCACACAACACACACTCACTGCACACACTGCTCACTGCACACACTGCACACACTGCACACTGCACACAGCACACACTCTCACTGCACACACTGCACACTGCACACACTCTCACTGCACACACTGCACACACTGCACACTGCACACACTCACTGCTCACACTGCACTCTGCACACACTCTCACTGCACACACTGCACACTGCACACACTCTCACTGCACACACTCTCACTGCACACACTCTCACTGCACACACTGCTCACACTGCACACACTGCTCACACTGCACACTGCACACAGCACACACTCTCACTGCACACTGCACACACTCTCACTACACACAGCACCCAGCTCTCACAGCACTCAGATGTCAGCAGCCCACCCCCCCCTCACATGTCAGCAGCCCCCCCTCACATGTCAGCAGCCCCCCCCTCACATGTCAGCAGCCCCCCCCTCACATGTCAGCAGCCCACCCCCCCCTCACATGTCAGCAGCCCCCCCCTCACATGTCAGCAGCCCCCCCCCTCACATGTCAGCAGCCCACCCCCCCCTCACATGTCAGCAGCCCACCCCCCCTCACATGTCAGCAGCCCACCCCCCCTCACATGTCAGTAGCCCACCCCCCCCTCGCCATGGGAAGGCAGCATGAATATAATAGGATTATCTCACTTGTCATGTACAGCCCTGCCTGAGGCATCCCTTTAAACCCTTCTCCTGCCCAAGGGTACCTGCAGCTTACTGCCTGGCCTATTGCTGGTTAACCCTTTCGTTGCTGGATTTAACATCTTTTGTCCTTCAGCCGCCATTTTAACACCACACACACACACACACACACACACACACACACACACACACACACACACACACACACACACACACACACACACACACACACACACACACACACACACACTTACCCCCCTCTCTCTCACACACACACTTTTACCCCTCTCTCACCTTTGCCCTCTCACTCGTCCTTCCTGTCTCGCCAGTGTGTCCCTGTGCACCGTTCACATCTGTCCCCCGGAAACACGCTCCTGTCCCGGACTTTCCGGCCGCAGGAGGAGAGGCAGCATTGTGTGTCACATAGACACAAAAACACGCAGCAGGGGCAGCATTTTGTGTCACACACAAACAGGTGAAGGGGCAGCTCAGCACATCCTCTCTCCCCGGTACTAAGCCCCGCCCCCTGCATGCTCTGACCTCTCCGGCAGCCTGCTACCGCGCAGCGCAAAACCTGGGGGCTGGGAGGGAGAGGGAGGGAGGAGGGATGAATCGCCGCCATTTTTAAAAACTTTTTAAAATTTATTTATTTAATTAACTGGCGCCCGTTGTTATGTTGATTTTTCATGTCATGCTCAGTCCTCTTGGGGTCTGTTCTATTTTAATATATAAAAGTATACTGCTTCTCAATGTGCCTTGCTTCGCTTCTTTTTGTTGTGCAGATAAATGTAAGGTTATGCATTTGGGAAAGAAGAATAAACAGATTACTTACAAATTAAATGGGGAAAAATTAGAAGAATCCTTGATGAGGAAGGATTTAGGAGTGCTTGTAGAAAGCAGGCTTGGCAATAGTGCCCAAAGTCATGCTGTAACTGCAAAGGCAAATAAGATCTTATCTTGAACTAAACGGTGAGTTAATGGAAGGGAAGTAAACATAATTATTCCTCTCTATAAAGCATTAGTAAGACCACACCTTTAATATGGAGTACAGTTTTGGGCACCACTCCATAAAAAAGACATTCTGAACTAGAAAAAGTGCAGAGAAGAGCCTCAAAAGGGGATGACAAATCTGACTTATAAGGACAGGCTAACTAATTTAGATTTGTGTACATTAGAAGGGGTGTCTAAGAAGGAATATGATAACTATATACAAATATATTCAGCGTCAATACAAGGAGCTTTCGAAAGAGCTGTACATCCCAAGGACAGTTCAAGGTTGGAGGAAAGGAGATTTCACCAGCAACAAAGGAAAGGGTTATTTACAGTAAGGGCAGTTAAAATGTGGAATTCATTACCCATGGAGACTGTGATGGCAAATACAATAGATATCTTTAAAAAAAAAAAAATCGCACATCTTTTTAGAAGGAAAGGTATACAGGATATACCAAATACTGTAAGTAAATATGGGAAGGATGTTGATCCAGGGAGTAATCTAATTTCCATTATTTGGAGTCAGGAAGGAATTTATGTTTCCCTTATAAGACATCATTGGATAATGTTTCACTGGGGTTTTTTGTTTTCCTTCCTCTGGATCAATATACTGTAAGTACAGTACAAATATAGGCAAACTTAGCATAGGTTGAACTTGATGGAATGTCTTTTTTCAACCTCATCTACTATGTAATTATGTAACCTAAAAGAACGTGATTCATATCAATATGTTTGGGTGAGTTTGCCGCCAGAAAAGGGACTATTTTTGACCTGCTTACTCCTAAGTTTGAGTGACAAATCTGTCCTTTGCAACTCATTAATCATTATTTGATTCGTCTCACTGACAATTAGGGCTGAAGGAGCGGCTTATGGAGTAAACACTGACTCTGTAAACAATTACACTGAGTTTGAATCAGGGGAACCTGGTTCAATTCCGGGGGCGTCAGCTCCTTGTAAACTTGGGCGTCACTTGCTTGCTGTGCCTCAGGCACCAAAACCTAGATTGTAAACGCATCATCTGGGTAGGGACTGTGTGTGTAAAAAACATCCCATGTGCTGCGTACCACACACTATACTGCAATTGTGAAATGATTTGCGTCCTATTGCGAAAAAAGCGCTATATGAAATAGTTATTATTTAAATGTTACAAAGATCGATCTGCAATTCTCTTGAATCGTTGTTGGCCCCATTGTATTTTCACATTTAGTAAACTTGCACAACCTTTTTTTTAACACCACCTTTTGTTATGCAGAACACCAAAGAATATCTTTGAAGATACATTAGAAGAGGGGTGTGCAAACTCTTCTTTCTGTGCCCCCTGTATGCTCTCACCTCCTGCTCGGCTCCGGCGTCAAATGACGCCGTGGGGTCATGTGACGTCAACGCGACATCACGTGATCTCGCGGCACCCGGTTGCCTTGGCGAAGCGTCGCTGGAAAGTTAAAGTAAATAAAGTTACAGAGGCCCCGTGCGATCCCCGGCATTTAATTTAGATGCCTTAAGGGCAGTGCGGGGCCTCTGTAACTGCCACGCGCCCCCCAGTTTGCGCACCCCTGCATTAGAAAGTTTCCTTGTTTATTTTTGCTGTCAGAAGTTGTGATGCCATATTGCAATCCCCTCATCATGCCAGAGAGTCGTTCTCAGATAACCTCACCTTCTGGACACACATAACAACCAGGCTCTGTCTTGACCCACCATAAAAACAATTTTTTGTATTTTTAAGGCAACCTACAACTAAAATGAACCTGGTGTGCCAGGTTATTAAAATATTTAATATTTTCATTGTATTGTCATTACAGATTGTCTTAAAGAACATGTATACCTTTTAAAGTAGATATCTGAGATAAATCGCTATTGGTGCTCTTTCAGCATATGCAGTAATTCTTCCTTGTAATACAGTGATAACGTTATTGTATTTTTCTGTGCTTGTGGTACCAGATCAGATTGGAACTGTTCCAGGCATGTTGTGCTTTCTTCGACATCTATATATCATTGGATGTATTTTATTGCTATATAGTTCTGGCATTGTATCATTGCTACTATGGATATAACAGTATACAGTATACAGCTCAACCCCGTTATAGCGCGATCCGTTACAACGCGAATCCGCTTATAACGCTATGCAAGCGTGGCTCCCAATTTTCATATTTATGAATACTTTACAACACGATTATTGGTATCTTAAATACTTTATTGTACAATGCATACAATTGTACATTATTTCTAACGCAATCCGCTTATAGTGCGATGTGATTCTTTGGAGCCCAAGAACAGCGTTATTAGGGGGTTGAGCTGTAATATTATGCATGTCAATTGAGGCTTAAGTTCAAGAGATGTGAATACAAACCTACCCATAAGAGTTTAATATTGAAGGCCTGACTGTTCCATGTTAAATATATATGAAATATGGTTTCTTTCATATAAAGCAACAAGAAAGATAATCCAGGGCCCACGGGTTTCTTTAGGAAAGAATTTATTCAAGATACATAGATAGTGCATCTTGAATACATTCTTTCCTAAATTCTTTCCAGCGGTTGGTGGAGCCCTGGATCATCTTTCTTGTTGCTGAATACCTGGATTGCTGCAGGTAGCCATCCCTGAACCAGGAGCTCCGGCATTGCGCAAGTATCGCATTTATTTGCAAATTTTTTAAGTGCTACACACCCATATATTTCTTTCATATAAAGATATACAGGCTGCGAATAGCAATTTTTTATAATTGGTTATTACAATTGAGATCCTGGTAAAAGTGCGTGTTGCAAGGTGTTTTAAAACCCCAAGGCTGTAAACACATGGAGGCTAGCTGGTCAAGAGAGAGGACTGAAATTCTGAAGTAGATTACTGCTATAAGGTCTGTCTATTTGTATGCTGTCTGAAGCAGGGAGATACCCTGAAACTCTGGAGAGAGAACAGCTTGATTTAAGGTCTGTTTTCAAGATACATGTTTGATGAGCTGTTTTGTTTTTGTATGCTGAAAAGAAGCTTTTTTGTTTTTGTGTGCTGTATTTTTTAAGGCTCAATAAGCCTTATCAAGAAACCTTGCGTGTGGTTGCATGTACCCTGCAATATATGGTGTCAGAAGTGGGATGTTAAGAGGCCCCTGCAGTTGAAGGGCCACACACACAAAAAAAAAAAAATTATAAAAAAAAATGGAAGAATTTTTAAAAGAGTTTTTGTGCGAGCAGACCAGACAGCAGGGACTGTTAATGCAGGAGCAGACCAAACAGCAGGGACTGTTAATGCAGGAGCAGGCCCAACTACAATTGCAGCAGCAAACCCAGCTCCTAACCCAGCAGCAGGCAGCACAGGATGAGCGGATGGCCAGGCTGCTGACCCAATTCCAGGGGTCTTCAAGTCTAGAACTTGCGAACAAACCCCTGGTCCTCCTGATGAAAATGGCTCTGAACGAGGATCCAGAGGCTTTTTTACTGACATTTGAAAGGGTTGCCGAAGCACAGGGCTGGTCTGCAGGTCACTGGGCAACCGCTTTGGCCCCGCTCCTCATAGGAGAAGCCAAGGCCTCATATCAGGGCTTCCCAGCAGATCAGGCAATGGACTACCAACAAGTAAAAGCCGCCATACTGGATCGCTTAGGTCTGACCCCAGAGACCTACCGGCAGCAGTTCCGGAACCTGAAGTACACCGCTAAGATGAGGCCCCGGGTCCTCTCTCAGCGGTTATTGGACTTGTGTACTCGCTGGATACAACCCGAGGAGGCAATTCTTGAGCAAGTTGTTTTGGAACAATTCCTGCAGATAATATCCCCTTCCGCACGCTCTTGGGTAAAACGCCATGCAGCTGGAACCCTAGCTTTGGTGGTCTGACTTCCTTGGGGCCGAGGATCAGGCCCTGGACCTGAGGGATCCAACTTCACCAGCACTTGCGGACACTCAAAGAGGGAGATCGGAACAACGGGGAAACTACGGCCTCTTCATACGCAACCGCAAAGTGCCACGAAAGGAGCTGTCCTTCCAACAAGGAAGAGGTCCAAACGCTGGACTCCGCCGAGACCCTCATCCCCTTCCTGAGGTCAGCTCGTCACCAAATGAGAGGAACTTCCGAGGACGTCGCCCACAGGACCCATCAGATGCCTGGTCTCCACTATCCGGTCCAGCGGAGCACTATCCGCGGCACCCTCCTTCGAGGGAACCCTCTCCATGTTCCGCCTGCGGAGAACAAGGCCATGTGGACTGTCCTCAGATGGATTGTTCCTTCAGCAGGACAGTCGCCTCGGCCTTCCCCAGAGGAAGTTGCAAACCCTGGTTACTTCCAGTCCAGATTGGTTGTAAAACTGTCCAGGCCCTTGTAGATTCAGGCTCTGGAAAAACGCTGGTCTTCCGGGAACTGTTACCGCCTGACGTGCTTTCCTTTGACTCCCTATGGAGTATAGAGTGTATACACGGCGATGTAAAATGGTATCCGACGGCCAAAATCCTGCTACAGGTGAAAGGTCAGAAGGCCAGGATCGAAGTAGGAGTCGCTCCTTGGCTCCCTGCCCCCGTTTTGCTTGGCCGTGACTGGCCTTTCTTTTCAAACCTAATGGCTCCAGTCTCTCAGGAAGAGCCTCATTCTCTGCCTCAGGAGAAACCGGGTAAACTGTTCCCCTTTTTGGCAGACCTGTTCCCCAGTAGACACCGGGTTCCAAAGACTCGGAGGCAAAGACGCTGTGACAAACAGGACTGGTTGCTAAAATCTGGGACTCAAGGTGGCCATACTAATAGGCATAAATTAGAAGTCATGACTGGGGATGGCCAGAAGGAGGGAGAGATAGGCCCTGGGGATTTACCAGAGCTATGTCTCCCTGATTTTCGCCAGAGGCAGAGGGAAGAACCAGTCCTGGCCACACAATATGATAAAGTGGTAAAGATTGATGACCAGATATTGAATGCACAAGGGATAGTGGTGTTCCCTCATATTGAATTGTCGAATGATATCCTGTATAGGGTGAACAAGCAGACACAAACAGGGGAGGTCACCAGACAAATATTGGTTCCCAAGGCGTTTGTTAAAACTGTCTTCACCCTAGCCCATACTGTCCCTTGGGGTGGTCACCTGGGTAGAGGTAAACCTTGGACCGTATTTCGTTCCGCTTCTATTGGCCAGGGATGCAAAGTGACATTGCTAAGTTATGTGCGGCATGTCCTGAGTGCCAGCTAACTAGTCCGAAGAGACAAAAACCAGCCCCCTTGGTTCCTCTACCCTTGGTGTCAATTCCCTTTGAGATGATTGGTGTAGACTTGGTAGGACCGCTGGAGCCTTCTGCGAAAGGACACAGGTTTATTCTCGTAATAGTCGACTATGCAACAAGATATCCTGAGTTGTTCCCCCTGAGGACAGCAATGGCGAAGCAAGTAGCCAACAAGTTGTTGGAACTGTTCTCACGGGTTGGACTTCCCCAGGTTATGTTGACAGACCAAGGTACAAATTTTATGGCTAAACTGATGCAGGATGTCTTAAAATTACTAGAGGTCAAGTCTGTTCGGACATCGGTCTACCATCTACAGACTGACGGATTGGTGGAAAGATTTAACCGAACTCTAAAAGGTATGCTGAGAAAATTTGTAGATTCAGAGGAGAGCCTGGGATGAACTTCTCCCTTTTCTGCTGTTTGCAGTGCAGGAAGTTCCCCAGGCCTCCACGGGATTCTCTCCATTTGAACTGCTGTATGGCCGCCAACCCCGGGGTATCCTAGACCTCCTAAAGGAGTCCTGGGAGGAACAGCGGTCCCCTTCTAAGAATACCCTGCAATATGTACCAGACCTTAGGAAGTGCCTAGATGTGGTCGGCCATTTTGCTAGGGAGAATCTTAGATCAGCCCAGGACAGTCAGGAGAGATATTACAATCAGAATGCTCGCATGAGAGTGTTTCACCTGGGAGACCCAATTGAAGTACTCCGCCGCACGGGTGATGTGGATTACGAGATCGCTCAATCAGGGTCCAGGAAGGGTAAACAAATTTACCATGTGAACTTGCTGAAACCCTGGAAGGCGCAGCGGTCTCTATTCATCCACCCGATGGAGGAGGAAACGGACCTGGGTCCTCAGCCCCCACGGGAGAACATCGTGGGTGACGATAAAATCCCAATGCGTAGACAATTGTCCTCTGAACAAAAAGGGGACTTGTTAGCAATAATTACACAATTCAATGATGTTTTTTCTGATTTACCAGGGCAAACTAATTTAGTTTCCCATGTGATAGAGACAGCACCTGGGGTAAAAATACGTTCTCTTCCTTACAAGGTTGCCTGAAAGCCGTAAGGCCCTGGTAGAGAAGGAGGTACAAGAAATGTTACATTTAGGAGTGATTGAGGAATCATGCAGTGAATGGTGTAGTCCATTAATTATGGTCCCTAAACCCGATGGGAAGGTAAGATTTTGTGTGGACCTCCGAAAGGTCAATGCGGTATCCAAGTTTGACGCATATCCGATGCCAAGGGTGGACGAGTTAATTGACGCCCTTGGTAACACGTAATATATATCTACGCTGGACTTAACAAAAGGATACTGGCAAATACCTTTAGAGGAAAAGTCCAAGTGCAAAACAGCCTTTGCCACTCCCATGGGTTTATACCAGTTTGTGACAATGCCATTTGGACTGCATGGAGCACCAGCCACATTTCAGAGGCTCATGGATAAAGTACTGAGACCTCATAGGGCTTATGTCGCGGCCTATCTGGATGACATTGTCATTTATAGTAAACACTGGCGGGCCCATCTAAATAGGCTGAAAGCGGTCCTCAAGTCGCTACGAGAGGCAGGGCTCACAGCCAACCCTAAGAAATGTGCCTTAGGTAAGGCGGAAACCAAGTACCTGGGGTATGCAGTGGGTGGTGGAAAAGTAAGTCCACTAGCCGATAAGGTAGCTGCCCTGAGAGAAGTTCCGACCCCCAAACAAAAACGCAGGTACGCTCCCTGTTGGGTTTAGCAGGGTACTATCGGAGGTTCATCCCCAACTACTCGGAAGTTGCAGCCCCACTTACAGACCTCACAAAAAAGTGTGCCCCTACACAAGTGGTATGTCAAGGGAGTGCCAGAGAGCCTTTGAGGAGGTAAAAAGGTGTCTATCAGAGGGTCCCGTCCTTAGAAGCCCAGACTTCGATAAGCATTTTTTTGTACAAACCGATGCCTCAGAGATAGAGCTAGGGGCAGTGCTCTCGCAACTGTTTGAGGGAGTGGAACATCCGATCCTTTATCTGAGTAGTAAATTGTTCCCAATTGAAAAACACTACTCAGTAATTGAGAAGGAGTGTCTCGCAGTAAAGTGGGCAATCGAGGCCTTGAGGCACTACCTGGCGGGAGTCCATTTTACATTAGTAACAGACCATGCTCCATTAAAATGGTTAAACACGATGAAAGACTCCAATGCTAGGTTGACCAGGTGGTATATGGCCCTCCAACCCTTCTCGTTTGAGATTCAGCACAGGCCTGGAAAAGAAAATGCCAATGCTGATTTCTTTTCTAGAGAAGGGGTTGATGGTCGGGCTTCAGCCGTGCGTTGACCCAGCCACACACTAACAGGGGAGGAATGTGACAGGGTGAATGAACGTCAACAGCTCTATGCCTGGCAGATGTATGTGTAGATGCAGTGCAGCAGTGACGAGGTTAATTTTCAGCTGGGAAGCTTCTGACAATTAGAGTGGTCCCAGCTGCATAATCAAGGTGTTTTAAAACCCTAAGGCTGTAAACACATGGAGGCTAGCTGGTCAAGAGAGAGGACTGAAATGCTGAAGTAGATTACTGCTATACGGTCTGTCTTTTTGTATGCTGTCTGAAGCAGGGAGATACCCTGAAACTCTGGAGAGAGAACAGCTTGATTTAAGGTATGTTTTCAAGATACATATTTGATGAGCTGTTTTGTTTTTGTATGCTGAAAATAAGCTATTTTGTTTTTGTGTACTGTATTTTTTAAGGCTCAATAAATAAGCCTTATCAAGAAACCCTGCGTGTGGTTGCATGTACCCTGCAACAAGGAGGCATAAAAATCGAGGAGTGCAGCCCTTCTACGCGTTTCGTGCAGGTTATGCACTTTTTCTTGATAAAGTGCATAACCTGCACAAAACGCATAGAAGGGCTGCACTCCTTGATTTTTATGACTCCTCAATAAAGTAGTTAGTTATTTTTGCCAGACCTGCTTCTCTCTCTTGCTGTGCGCTGCACACACATTGTTTTGGAATCTTTGGATTTGGATACAGCTGCACGCTCAAGAAAGACAGCTGGGGACTACGTGAGTACACATACCTAAGGGCCAACCCAATGAGGAGGGGAGGGGTATCTTCATGCCCACCCCCTACCTTCAGGTTGTCAAAGAGCCTTTTTATATAGGTTTAGAGTGTAACTGGAATCACTGTTTCATTGGTTAAAGTACCCAGCGTGTTTCTCCTTTTTATGATTGGACTATACTATGGGGACAGGACCAGGCACTTGAGCATCACCTCTCCTCTACATAAATTAGTGAAGGGCTCATTTAGGCTCAAATTCCCAAAGGTCCGTTACACTATTTAACGTGACTAAAGCAAATAACGTAATCTCCTATGATTTTACTCCCGTTAATATCATGGCTTACAGACGTTATTCTAAATGATACACATATAAGCTCATTATAGCCTAAAATATATCCATTCCATATTCACCAATCTCCCTTTAAGGTCAGGAAATAACATACCGGTATTAAGTAACCAACTGTTACTTCCATCCAGACACTGAAATAGGTGGGGAGGAAGGGAAAGATTATTTTGGTAGGGTTCCCATTTACTTGTATATCTCCAAATAGATTAATTTGTACTCCACAGGGTGAGATATCAAATGTAAATATATTAAATATATTCAAATGATTACAATTCACATATTTCCCAGGTATTTCAAGTGTGTTCATATGTATCTCCCCATGTGAAGTATAGGTTCATCTACTGGCAGGTACTGTATACAAGAAAATGGGTCTCTTTCGGTTAACACAGCAAACTCCTAAAATAATGCGACATTAACTGTGCTAACAATCACAATTCCAGTGGTCTGTTTTGCATAGTATTAGTTTAGTAAATAACGTCCGTTCCTGTTTAAGGCAACATCACAGTATGCTCTGATTTAAGTTCTACATACACTGAGCTTCATTAAAATTGCAATCCTCCCAGAAACCTATTTATATGTTAGTGTCTCGCCCTCTGTATTGAATTTTTAGTATAAAAAAAGTCTGGAATTTCTTAATCTTCAGTGTCGGCAGTTACCATGGTAACCTTAAGACGGCTCTGGGGAGAACTATTATTTTAAAGCAGCAATACTACATTCCCTCCCTTTTTTTCTTATTTGTATGTGTAAAGTATGTGACTATGTATAATTCTACATTCTTACCTTACATGGCAATCATTTGTTGCTCCTGTTATAAATCTGTAAAAATCCAGATTGTGTGCCTAAAGCCGCGCTTATAGTGTTACATTGCCGCTGCCGCGTGCGTTTATAGTGCGCGCGACGGCGACAAAGCGACGAAGCAACGTCGCCGTCGCGGAAACTGGAAGCTGGCAAAATTAGATTTTTCAACGGCTGACGGCCCTTGAACAAATCAAATTGCCAGAACCCCGCAACCCCGCCGCCCGGCGAAACATAACTTTCGCCTCTGGCGATGGGTGACGTCACCCGCCGTGTCGCCATCGACGGCACTATAGGCACAGCCTAAGGCCACGCTTATAGTGACAGCGACGCGACAGTCGCGTTAAAACAAATGCATCGTCGCCTTCGCTGGCGCTTATAGTGCACGCGACAGTGACAAAGCGACGGAGCGACAGTGCTACCAAAAATCTGGAAGTCACTGATATTTAATTTTTTTCGGCGACGGTCTCCCGTTGCGGCCAATCGGGAGCTTCTCCGTGCCTCTGCCCTCCCCCTTTTCTGATGTCACTGGCCTTGTAGCCAGCGACGTCGCCTAAATTTGAAATGTAACTTTCGCGACGGGTGACGTCATCGGTCGCTGTCGCCAGCACTATTAGCGCGGCATAAGGGCTCGCTCAGACAGGGCACTACACCTACTTGCTAGCGTTCGCGCCCCTGCCGCTCGCTCCTGCAGTCCAGCGATCTGTGCTCAAACTGCAGGAGCCAAATCGCGATGTTTGGGGGCTTGGCGGGGGCGTGTAACGAACGCGTTACGGAGCTGGTTCGCCTTTATTGGCTGAACCAGCTCACTTCACGCGAATGTAGCCCCAAATTTCAATTTGGATTGTGCCGGCAAAATGTTGCAGCGACAATGCTGCACTTTGCCGCCGGTGGAGTTTTCAGTTTGAAAACGTAAGCGCGCGCACATCACAATGCGCCCTGTCTGAGCGAGGCCTTAGGCTGTGGCCACGCTGCTGCTGAGCTTGCTCATGCTTGAGAACGGTGACATCACCAACTCTCCAAGCATGAGTGATCGGCTAGGAGGGGGCGTGTCATTGGCTGGATAAGGGCTGTGTCTCTCTCTCTCTCTCTCTCTCTCTCTCTCTCTCTCTCTCTCTCTCTCTCTCTCTCTCTCTCTCTCTCTCTCTCTCTCTCTCTCTCTCTCTCTCTCTCTCTCTCTCTCTCTCTCTCTCTCTCTCTCTCTCTCTCTCTCTCTCTCTCTCTCTCTCTCTCTCTCTCTTCTCCTTCCTCACCCCCTTCCACCTCTCTCCGCCCACCTCCCCACCCTTTCAACCTGTCTCCTAGTAAAGCAATAACTTAGAGATCCCTTTAGGGGAAAACAAGGGCATGACCCCTTTTAGTGCCATAGAGTGACTTTGGTGTATTGCATAACCCAAATACTGACATTAACCATACAGATCCCCTGGCATGGAAGGGGTTAAGGGATGCACTCCCCAGCAACACAGCAGCACGGGGACCTGCAATGTGTCTTCTGTTTTTACAGTGTGTGTGCACCTGTGACAGGTGCAGGGTGCAGGCAGGTCTCCCAAACTGTGCCCCAGAGCAGATCACACACCAACACATCCAGACACAATAAGGAAAGTGCAATCACCCTGCACATCATGTGCCTGCAAATCCTGCCTCTCACTCCCCATTGGTTAAGTGCAAAGCATGCTCAGCGCCAGCGGGGACTCAGCCTTACGAATTGGCCGCCTTTCACTTTGAATCAATCCTTCAGTCAGTGTAACTCAGCAGCTACAATGTATCCTGATATTACCAAGTTAACATTGACTATTGTTACAGTTTACAGCTCAAACGCCTGGGAACATTGGCAACAAATTATCTAGCAGCCCCATGTCTCTAACTCTATTAATATATCTCCATCTTCTTTACCCCTCAATAAAAAACACCCACACAAATCCTCTATTCACACCCTCTATCTACTCCTTCCTGCTGCTGGGGATCTCCCCTAAGCCTGAAGCCAGACATACACCCCTGCTCTCACCTACGCCTCCCTGCCATCTCTTCCCCTTTAAATGGTGTTAACCTTTTCATTTAACACCCATCTACAGCATTTATTCCCTCACCTGCTGTCTCTTTAAGTTTCCCCTCAAACCTCTTAGATTGTAAGCTCCTCGGGGCAGGGATTTCCTTTCCCATTGTCTGATTTTTGCTGCACTTATTGTATTTTTAAAATTCCCTGTACTTTGTGAAGCGCTGAGTACACTTTTGGCGCTATATAAATAAAGACATACAATACAATACAAACAAGAAAGTGTTTACAGAGATCTTGCACTGCTGGGAAGTGTGTTAAAACCTTCTATTGAAATCAAAGGAAGCTCAGTATATAAAAAGTCATTAAGAGTTGAATTTAAAGAAGAAAAAAAACACTCACTATTACTACAGTACTGATTTAGACCTATTTTGGGGGGAAATCATATAAGATTTCACATGTTTTGCTGCTTTAACCTCCCAAATACGTAATATTTCCAACACATATCTACTGAGCGAAGCATTGGATTGTAAAAACAAGACACAATTAGAAAGGGCAAGGAGAGATCTATTCAAAGAAAAAAAAAGCAAATATAAAAATGCAAAAAATAAAATAAATAAATGCGATGAGCATTGCTGCTTTACATGAATATTCCCTTCTTGGACCCAAGTGAACATTTGACCAAGACCTGTCTAGTGGGTCAAATTTACATGTGTGCCATTAAAAAAACCAAGTACAAGGTTTGTTTATATAGTGACTACATTCTGTACCTTGGAGGCTTTTTTGGATCTTTACTCAATCACTTTTTCTATGATAGTTCTGTTTTTATCTACAAGTAAATTGATAGTTCCACTGTTTTTCTTTTGTTCTATGTTTGGGAAGTACAATAAGTTTCTGATGAGATTGGAATACAGTATGTGGGACAAGAAAAAAAGGGAAAAACATAAAGGTAATCTTTCAAAACACAGACTGAAATGCTGACCCTTTCAGACATAACTTAGTTCGGAAATGAAGCACGTTCACTCCCTATAAACGAATCTGAGCATTTGGATTAAACCAGATTATAGGCTAAAATTGCAAAATTCCGGACATTACTGAAATCCCTGCTCTCTGGTTAAAATTCTGGGCATTATTCATTCAGTACTGGCTGTAATTTTTGCAGCTTGAAAGGTGTTTATTTCAATCTGTTTATTTCCAGCCAATCAGCTTTTCTTTTTGGTCAGAGACAGGGCAGGGGATTGGTCCATAGCTAGGAACAGCTCTAAGAAAGGGCAGGGGATTGGTCCGTAGGAAGAAGCAGGCAGTGACTCCTCCCCCTCCCTCCGGAACAGAGCCAACAGATTCAGTGAGGAGGGAGATAAGAGAGTGTGTACTGTAGCTGCAAAGCAAGTGAGTGGCTCTCTGCAGTTTGTTTGTGGCTACAGTTTCTGTGTGTGTGTGTGTGTGTGTGTTAGTCAGTGTGTGTGTCAGCAGCAGCAGCAGCAGCAGTTTTTGTGTGTGTCAGTGTGTGAGCAGCAGCAGTGTTTGTGTGTGAGTGTGTGTGTGTGTGTCAGTAGCAGTGTGTGTGTCTGTGTGGCAGCATTGTTTGTGTGTGTTTGTGTCAGTGTCAGCAGCAGTGTTTATGTGTGTTTCTGTCAGTGTGTCAGCAGCAGCAGCAGTGTGTGGGTGTCAGTGTGTCAGTGTGTCAGCAGCAGCAGTGTTTGTGTGTGTGTCAGTGTGGCAGCAGCAGTGTTTGTGTCAGTTTCAGCATCAGTGTGTGTGTGTGTGTGTCAGTGTGTCAGCAGCAGCAGCAGCAGCAGCAGCAGCAGCAGCAGCAGCAGCAGCGTGTGTCAGTAGCAGCAGCAGTGTTTTTGTGTTTGTATGTGTCAGTGTGTCAGCAGAAGTGTTTGTGTGTTTGTATGTGTCAGCAGCAGCAGCAGTGTGTCAGCAGTAGCAGTGTTTGTGTGTTTGTATGTGTCAGTGTGTCAGTAGCAGCAGCAGTGTTTGTGTCAGTGTGTCAGCAGCAGCAGCGTGTGTCACGTGTTTCTATGTGTCAGTGTGTCAGCAGCAGTGTCAGTGTGACAGCAGCAGCAACAGCAGTGTTTGTGTCAGTGTAGCAGTAGCAGCAGCATTTATGTGTCAGTGTGTCAATGTGTCAGCAGTAGCAGCAGCGTTTGTGTTGTGTGTGGTGTGCTCTATGTGTGTGTAGCAGCAGAGTTTGTATGTAGCAGCAGTTTGTTTCGTGTACACCTGCTGTGTGTGTGTGTGTGTGTGTGTGTGTCAGTAGCAGCGTTTTGTGTGTGTGTGTGTGGTGTGCTGTTGTGTTTTATGGGTGTAGCAGCAGAGTTTGCGTGTAGCAGCCGTTTGTGGGTGTGTGTAGACCTGCTGTGTTTGTTTGTGTGCATAGAGGGGGCGGCAGTGTGTGGATATAGATAGCTGCAGTGTAAGTGTTTATAGAAGCGCTTTAATGTATTTACCATTTTATTTTAATAAAAAAATCTATATAACTATACAAAAGTGTCTATTATTTATGAAAAAGCCTACATTTAGCCTATAATAGTAATAATCACCTCAGAACAGGGCATTACTGGCCAATAATACCCTGTTCTTCAGGGATTATTAATTAAATATATAAAATGAAGTCTGCATATATACTCACAGACTATTTCAGTGCTTGTTTCAAAACATAATTGGTGGCACTTTAACAGCCCTACCTGGCTCTGGAAAAAAGGAGGAGAGCTGCTCAAAGCTCCAAAACGGAGAGTAAGGCAATATAAATAATAAAGTCAATATATAGTGGGACAACTGTGGTTGTAAGTGAGGGAAAACCAAACGTGGGTCCGTAGTAAACAGCTGGGAGAGGTGACGAGGAAAAGGGTAGGCAGTGTCGGAGTTCCAATGGAAAAACGCTATCTGGGATAAGCATATAACAGAGGAAAAATATGTTACCTCCGTTAATCCCGTTTATACAGTAGCCCTCCGTCTTCACTACGTCTCCTCGTGGTGTCGGGCGTGGATGTCGCAACCTCCAAATCTGGCACCAGCTTCCTCTCTCCAACACTGTGGAGCTCCCGAGTGCCGGTGGTGTGTGTTGCAACCTCCGGTCCGTCCGGGAACGCTCCACTCGCTCTACAGGTTCCACCTGCGTCTCCTACGGGGAAATGGATCCCATGTAGCGTGCCCTCACAGCCACAGTGTGTCTCTCCAATCAACAGGTAACATACAGAGAAAAATGGATTGGCACGAAACAGCAGAGTCCCAGTAATAAGCACCATCACCTCACCAGAGGGTTGAGGGATTAAAAAAGTTTATTGGACTACATAAAAAACAAACAAAATACAACAGAAAAAAAACCTCCTATGGGTTTCAGGCTCTAAAAGCCCTTTCTCAAGGAGTATGGTTGGGACTGTGTGTTAAGCCCCTCCTGTGTACTAAAAAACCAGCTGAAGGTAATTGCAGTAAATTGTAAATTGCAGTAAACAGAAAAAACTTGCGCTCAATGTGGTCTGTGCTGAAAATAGTGACTTTTGAATAAATTAATAATACAACCTGATAGGTGAAGTTTTATGCTGCTGATCAGTGGGAATGGTTCAAACACCAAGCTAGATAAAAACAGAAAAAGAACAGCGCAAAAAAACCCATTGTGTAGTATATTTAAATAATTTTATAAAAGGTGAAGGTGAGTATTGCACGTACATCAATAAAAAGGGTTAATAGCAAGACATGTTAGGGACATGTTACCACTCGGCAAGCACAGCGGGATACAGGCACCAGGAATTGGACGTCCTCCCTCAGAATGCTGGTATCTGGATGCAGAGTGTAGAGCTTAGCGTTGGGGAACCTTCCCGCGCCTTCACGGAGCTTACAGCAGTTGTTTGCAGGGGTAGATCGCCGCGTCTCTTCCTGGTTAGTCCACGTTGGCGTGTGACGTCATCCGGCAGCGTCTCTCAGCCGGTCGCGTCTTTAGTGCGTCACTCCTTAGTAATATGTACTCGGGCGGTATGCAGAGTCCCAAACAAGTCCAGCAATGAAACAAATGTCTCAATACAGTGCCGCAATGGGAGTATATGTAAAGAATAAAGGAACGCGCCCTCTCCTTTACCTTCACCTTTTATAAAATTATTTAAATATACTACACAATGGTTTTTTTGCGCTGTTCTTTTTCTGTTTTTATATAACAAAATACACATTATCTATAGAAAAAACAATTTTTTTTCTTCTTGTCAAATGCAACTCGATGTAATACATCAAGGACATCTTAAGAAAGAAAAACCCAATATGTAATATTGGCCAAGAGGGATTGCAAAGTACAGCATTTAAATGATAACATCAGATATTATAACATTACATAGGATGAAATCACAAAGACCAATGTCTCAATATAGGAACAAAAATAATTTATCTTAGTAAGTTAGTTTACCATATCTCGTATATATATATATCCAAGCATTAGTAAAGTATACTATGTCCGCAAAAGATCAAAGATTGTAGGGTTAAAAAGAACAGAACTAGGTCATAATATAAAGGGAGCCAGACATTGTATTGAGTTCTCAAAGAAAGTACTTCAGATCCCACTCTGTATTTAACCCTTTAGGGATCAGTGTATCCAGCGTGAAAATCCAGTGGGCCTCTCTACGGTAAAGCGCATTAACTCTATCTCCGCCTCTATATTGGATCTGTATATGTTCGATACCAATACATTTGAAGTTATTCAGAGACCCGTTTTGGCATATACTGAAGTGCTTAGACACTGGATGCATCTGATCCTGTTTACGAATGAGCCTCACGTGTTCAAGAATTCTCATTCTCATTGAACATGTGTGTAGTGAGACCAATGTACTTCTTCTTACAACCACAAATCAACATATAGATAACATATTCAGTTTTACAGTTTATAAAAACAGAAATATTGTATGACTTAGTATCATCTATATTTGTAAAAGTTTTAGATTTCAAAATGTATTTGCAGATTTTACATCTTCCGCAGGCAAAGCAACCCACTAGCTTAGGAAAGAATTCTTTTTTAATCACAGTTCTATCCTTCCTAATTACACTAGGGGAAACTATATTGCCCAAGGTTTGTGACTTTTTGAAAACAAACTAAGGTCTGACTGCGGTGATTTCTTTAAGCAAGGGGTCTATCGTCAGAATTGGCCAATGTTTATTTACAATATTTCTGATTGAACTAGCCTGTCTACTGAATACTGTAATAAAGTATGGAGGGTCTGCATTAGACACATGAGCATCCTTTTTAATTCTCCTTTGTTCGCTTTTTTCCAGAGATCTATGTATGAGATCATCTCTGTTTTAATGAAGAGCATTAAGATGTGCTTCTACTAAAATCTCATGATCATAGCCTCTGGATAAAAAACGATCTGTTAATTCAATTGATCTCAAATGATAATCCTCGAGATTCGAACAATTTCTTCTTAGGCGTATAAATTGCCCATAGGGAATACTCTTAAAGAGACTTCGACTATGTCCACTGCTTGCATGTAGTAAGGTATTCCTTGAATTTTCTTTTCGGAAGATATCCGTATGTACCTGTTAATCAAAACCCACATAAAGTTTCAAATCTAGAAAGTGAATGAAATTGGAATGGTAATGTGACGTAAAAATCAAATTAAGTGTATTTAGATTAATATATTTAATAAACAAATTTAGTTCCTCTACAGAACCATTCCAAATAAGCAAAAGATCGTCAATATAATGACGGTAAAAGTGAATGTGGTGACGAAAGGGATTCCTATCTCCAAACATGGCTTGCGTGTACTGATTGATATGTGTGGTTGATTGAAGTGCTGGTTGGTTAAAGTGTGAGCAGTTTGAACAAGGAAGCAGTTAAACAAGGTATCGTTATTGAAGTACAGTTTACTGTTAGTACTTCTAAACTTCATAGTTGCTAGAATGAGCAGGATTGAAAATGCCACTCAATGCACATCTTGCCACATGTATGTGCACTTGGAGCAGCTGTTCCAAGGAGCATACCGCTGTGAGAAGTGTGAGCAAGTGGTCTCTTTAGAATCAGAGATTGCTGATCTGAAGAGGCAACTTGGAATATTGAGGGACATTGGCAATCTTGAAAGGGAATTAGAGCTCACTGAGCAGGCCCTTGCTTCGACTAGTGGTGCAGATGGTGGCGCTTTTAGTGAGGAGCAGGTAGGTAGCTTAGTTGCTGTTAGTGAGGAGCAGGTAGGTAGCTGGGTGACAGTTAGAAGGGGAAGCAGGGGCAATAGGGAGAGGCAGGTCGTTTCTGAGCTGACACATCCCAATAGATTTGCCATGTTGAGTGAAGATATTGGGAATGTTGGGGCAGAAATGGCAAGGCTGGGGGAGACTAATTCCTCTAGCAGCCAGGGGAATAGTTCCTCCAGCACAGTGGGGACTCAGGATGCTCAGATGCAAAGAAAGATTGTGGTGGTAGGGGACTCCATTATTAGGAAGGTAGATAGGGCAATCTGTTGCCGGGACCGCATGAACCGAACAGTTTGTTGTCTCCCGGGTGCTCGGGTTCGGCACATTGCGGATCGGCTAGACAGATTGTTGGGGGGGGCTGGGATTGACCCGGCAGTCTTGGTACATGTTGGCACCAATGACAAAGTTAGAGAAAGATGGAGGGTCCTAAAAAATGATTACAGGGATCTAGGCCAAAAGCTTAAGGCAAGGACCTCCAAGGTAGTATTTTCTGAAATACTACCAGTGCCATGCGCTACCGCAGGGAGACAGTCAGAGATCAGGGAGGTTAATGCATGGCTAAGAAAGTGGTGTAGGAAGGAGGGGTTTGGGTTTTTAGAGCACTGGGACTCCTTTTCTGAGAGGTGCCATCTATATTCTAGGGACGGATTGCACCTCAATGAAGAGGGATCTTCTGTGCTAGGGGGGAGAATGCTAAAAAGGTTGGAGGAGATTTTAAACTAGGATGGAGGGGGGAGGGGAATGAAACAGATAATGAACTAAATGGAATAGATAAGGATACAAGGTGGTATGGAGGTAGAATGGGGGCAAGTGCAAGTTTGACAAGCAGTGAGATACCCATAGTAAATAGAGATAATACTAGAAAACTTCTAAAGACTAAACCAAGTGGGAGCAGAAAGGAAGGAGCAGATAAGATAATAGTACAGGCTGAAAAAAAACTGAAATGCATGCTTGCTAATGCAAGAAACCTGACAGATAAAATGGGGGAGCTTGAATTAATAGCTACAAAGGAGCAGTATGATATCATAGGCATTACTGAAACATGGTGGGATGAAACTCATGACTGGACAGTTAATTTAAAGGGGTATTCTCTTTTTCGGAAGGATCGAACAAATAGAAGGGGAGGTGGAGTATGTCTATATGTTAAACCAGATCTAAAACCTATTATAAGGGATGATGTCTATGAAGGGAATGATGAAAATGTAGAGACCTTGTGGATAAAAATTAGCAGTGGAGGTAAAAGTATAAAGAAAATGTTTGTGGGAATATGCTATAAACCACCAAATATCTGTGAGATTGAGGAAGCTAAAATACATTTGCAAATGGAGAAGGCATCAAAACTGGGTCATGTTTGCATAATGGGGGATTTTAATTATCCAGACATAGACTGGGGCAATGAGATTAGCGTTACAACAAAAGGAAACAGGTTTTTGGGGGTGCTTAAAGATAATTATATGACCCAAATTATTGAGGAACCAACCAGGAGAGGGGCAGTTCTGGATTTGGTCATATCAAACAATGTAGAAGTAATAACAAATATTCAAGTCCTGGAACATTTGGGTAACAGTGATCATAACATGGTCTCGTTTTAAATAAATGATCAAAAAACAGATTACTTGGGTTCAACAAAGACCTTCAAGTTTGGAAAGGCAGATTTTAATAAACTGAGGTCTAATCTAATAGAAATACAATGGGATGATGTTTTTGCAGGGAAAAATGTAGAAGATAAAAGGGCAGTCTTTAAAACATTGTTAGAAAAGCACACTTATCAGTGTATACCCTTGGGTAATAAGTATAAAAGAAATAAGTCAAAACCAATGTGGCTAAATAAACAGGTAGGGGAGGAAATGGACAAGAAGAGGAAGGCGTTTAGATTCTTTAAGTCAGAAGGGACAGAGACATCGTATCAGAATTATAAGGAATGTAACAAAAATTGCAAAAGGGCAATCAAATTAGCAAAAATGGATAATGAAAAAAGGATTGCAATAGAAAGTAAGGTCAACCCTAAAAAGTTCTTTAAGTACCTTAATAACAAAAAAATGAGAAAAGAAAATATAGGACCTTACAGTGTGAGATGGGTAGGCAGATTATTGGAGATAAGGAAAAAGCTGAGGTATTAAACACATTCTTTGCCTCTGTGTTTACCAGGGAAGAATCAAGTTCAATAGTAGTGCCGCAGGAGGAAGCCACAACCTCCATATTAATGAACAATTGGTTAACTGAGGAAGAAGTTCATAAGCGACTTGAAAAAATTAAAGTTAATAAGCCACCTCGCCCCGATGGCATACATCCAAGAGTTCTCAAGGAGTTAAGCTTAGTAATAGCAAAACCATTATATTTAATATTCAAGGACTCCATTTCCACAGGCTCAATACCACAAGATTGGCGTAAACAGATGTGGTGCCTGTATTTAAAAAGGGAGCTAGATCACAACCGGAAAATTACAGACCTGTAAGCCTGACTTCAATAGTAGGGAAACTACTTGAAGTTTAATACGGGATAATATTCAGGAATACCTAATGGAAAACAAAATTATTAGTAATAGTCAGCATGGATTTATGAAGGATAGATCTTGCCAAACTAACCTTATTTGTTTCTTTGAGGAGGTAAGTAGGAATTTAGACCAGGGTAATGCAGTTGATGTGGTCTACTTAGATTTTGCAAAGGCTTTTGATACGGTTTCACACAAGAGGTTGGTGTACAAAATAAAGAAAATTGGACTCAGTAATAACATATGCACCTGGATTGAAAACTGGTTAAAGGACAGACAACAGAGGGTTGTCATAAATTGAACTTTTTCAGGTTGGGCTAAAGTCGTGAGTGGAGTACCTCAGGGATCGGTACTGGGACCCATGCTTTTTAACTTGTTTATTAATGACCTTGAGGTTGGGATCGAGAGCAAAGTCTCCATCTTTGCTGATGATACTAAATTGTGTAAGGTAATAGAATCAGAGCAGGATGTAATTTCTCTTCAGAAGGACTTGGAGAGACTGGAAACGTGGGCAGGTAAATGGCAAATGAGGTTTAATACAGATAAATGTAAGGTTATGCATTTGGGATGCAAGAATAAAAAGGCGACTTACAAATTAAATGGAGATATATTGGGGGAATCCTTGATGGAGAAGGATTTAGGAGTGCTTGTAGACAGCAGGCTTAGCAATAGTGCCCAATGTCATGCAGTAGCTGCAAGGCAAACAAGATCTTATCTTGCATCAAACGGGCTATGGATGGAAGGGAAGTAAACATAATTATGCCCCTTTACAAAGCATTAGTAAGACCACACCTTGAATATGGAGTACAATTTTGGGCACCAATCCTAAGAAAAGACATTATGGAACTAGAGAGAGTGCAGAGAAGAGCCACCAAATTAATAAAGGGGATGGACATTCTAACTTATGAGGAGAGGCTAGCTAAATTAGATTTATTTACATTAGAAAAGAGGCGTCTAAGAGGGGATATGATAACTATATACAAATATATTCAGGGACAATACAAGGAGCTTTCAAAAGAACTATTCATCCCACGGGCAGTACAAAGGACTCGGGGCCATCCCTTAAGTTTGGAGGAAAGGAAATTTCACCAGCAACAAAGGAAAGGGTTCTTTACAGTAAGGGCAGTTAAAATGTGGAATTCATTACCCCTGGAGACTATGATGGCAGATACAATAGATTTGTTCAAAAAAAGGTTGGACATCTTTTTAGATGGGAAAGGTATACAGGGATATACCAAATAAGTATACATGGGAAGGATGTTGATCCAGGGATTAATCCGATTGCCACTTCTTGGAGTCAGGAAGGAATTATTTTTTCCCCTTAATGGGGTTTCATGTTTGCCTTCCTCTGGATCAATATGTAAGTATAGATATAGAATAAAGTATCTGTTGTCTAAATTTAGCATAGGTTGAACTTGATGGACGTACGTCTTTTTTCAACCTCATCTACTATGTAACTATGTAACTATGTAACATGTGGGTTGCTTCCCACCAACCCAGGAACAAATTTGCATAGGAAGGTGCGAAACAAGTACCCATAGCTGTCCCACGTGTCTGGAGATAGAAAATCCCCGAAAACAAAAAATAATTATGTGTGAGTAAAAAGTGAATACAATCTAATAAAAAAGCTACGTGAAGTGGTGATAATGATGCATCTAATTCGAGAAAGTATCTCGTGGCTTGAAGGCCATGTGTGTGTGCAATGATAGAATATAAAGAAGAAACATCTAAAGTTACCCATTGAAAATCCAGAGACCATGGATAATTGTGAAATAACGTGAGAAGATGTGAGTTGTCCAATAGGTGTGAAGGGAGGGTGTGAACAATAGATGACAAATAATAATCAACATAAATCGATAAGTGTTCACCCAGTGCCCCTATGCTGGAAACTATTGGACGACCCAGTGGTGCATCAAGGGATTTGTGTACCTTAGGAAGGTGATGAAAAACAGGAATAATGGGGTGCAAGCAGTGTAAATAATCATACTCTTTCTGAGATAGGACATAAAGTTCTTTACCCATCTCTAATAATTCATATAGTTCCTCAAGGAATTTACCAGTAAGATCTGAAGACAATATACAGTATTATAGGAGAATTGATCGTTCAGTTGTCTTAATGCTTCTGTTTGATAGTATGTATAATCCAGAACTACGACAGCGCCCCCCTTATCTGCATTTTTGATTACAATATTATTGTTATCTTTGAGGGTAGAAATCGCTTGTCTCAGTTCTGGATGCATATTATCACAACCCCTTGGCTGTCCTGCACATTGAATTCCTCTGGATAGCAAGAATAGATCTCTCTGTACAGCTTGACTAAATAGATCTATTGCGGTACCTTTAGTATTGTCTGGACAAAATTTTGATTTATTATGTAAACCCTCGGGTTTACGCCCTAGAAAGTTCATAATTGGATCCAATGGTTCTTTGTGTTCTTCCAATAATTCCATCATGTCATTGAAGAAACAATGATCTCTGAATGTTAGTTGATTTTGTATATCAAATATTTGTACCCCAGTTTCATTAGCATATTCATTATCATTTAAGGATCCCTGTACAGGATACTCTTTATTCTTCTCTTTAAGTTTAAAAAACCTTTTCAGAGAGAGTTTTCTAATGAATTTGAATAAATCTACTGTTTAGTAAAAATATCAAAATCTTTATCAGGGGCAAATGTCAAACCAAGATCTAAAACTCGTAATTCAGCTGATGTTAGTTCATGTTGGGATAGATTAATTTCATTGGTATCTTCAATTTTTATTGACGTCTCTTTTTCGATGGATTGCCCCCTATATTTGGCTTTAGATTTGTGTCCCTTCTTTCTTCATTTTTTGACGAAGTTTGGCGTTTTGTAATGAGATTCGGGCTATTACCTATGTGTCCTAAAGTAGAACCTTCCTCAGTAGAGGAAGCTAATGAATCATATTCCGAAAAGGACACCCCATGTGCATTCGATTTATTATCTGTTGTTTCTGTGTCTCTTGTGTCCCTATCTTGTTGTCTCATTTTCTGTGCTTTCTTCAGAATAGACTTAGTGGGTTTATTAGACCCTTGTGATTTGGTTTCACTAGAATGTTTTTTCTGAGTTTTTTTGATCGGATGTGTCTTTTGCCATATATAGACTTGATTACGTTCGTAATCAAGTCTATCTCGATCGTATTTGATTTGCTTGGTTTGCATAATATTTTTTTCAAATTTAGTACTATTAGCAGCCAATTTTTTATCAAACTCAGTAAATTCATTCATGTGAGTAAACTCTTGTAATTTAACTTGTAGTTTAAGCACTTCTTTCTTGGCCACGATCTTTTCTTTCTGTCTATGGGAAAAAATTAGATCAATGAGTCCTACCTGGCTCTGGACCTGGTTCCCTTTTGTTAAAGGCTAACATCCATCCAAAAATGCTTAATTACATTTTGCTGAGGCTGAAATATTTCCACTCCATGAAAAGTTTAACATGCAGCGCTAATATTGTCAGTCGAAGCTCAAAAATTAGTAGCTTAAGGAAGTTAGATATTCATCTACACGACATTCTTCAACCACTTTTGCCTTTTTTTTGTAATAGGCACAGTTCTAGTAAAAACAGAAAGCCGGCGCCTCCAAGAATATATAGTGAGTGAATTTTGACCAAATAGAGAGTCCAATTGGGGATAGCAAGCAATCTTGAGGGGAATCTTCAATGAAGTCTCACGAGGATGACAAACACTCATGAATAACAAAAAAGACAAAGGGAAAAATCATACCAAACACCTGAGAAGAATAACAAAAAGATTATTACAATTTTAATAAAATGCAATGACTAAATATAAAACAACAAACAAATGTCCGTGAGGCTAAAGACACAGATGAGACAGTACCATCCAGTAGGAGTAAAATTGAAATCCTTCTTACAGCAAGACTGAGAATAATAGACCCATAGAGAAGCTGTCCTTCCTCCCCAGACCAGGAAACCTCTGCAAGGGATGAAGTTGCGTGTCCTCCGCAGCTCCACGCTAACAGAACCACCACCGCTGCCGCACTCACAAGCCCGCACGGTCTACGGGGGGTGCCACTCGGATGATCCGAAGCGCCACGCTGCTGTGACAAACAGCACCGCCGCGCACACAGACATGCTGGTCGCACGGTGTGCTGATGACATCACAATGTAGCGCTGGTACACGGGGAGGTCCTGGAAGTCAGTACGGCTCTTGGGGCTCAGAGGGACAGAGTCTGGGCTAGACACAACTCAATAAGGGGGGATGATACGAGTCTTGAAGCCAATAGAACCACCCTACGCGTTTCGTGATGGAAATCACTTCGCCAGGGGCATGATGGGAATAAAAACATGCTGACATATATATATATATACTCTCAGCACTAATTGAAACCAAAACATGGGATAATAACATAATATCAAAATGAAAAAATCAATACAAGTTATTCTTATCAGTGAATGAATGAACTAAAAATAAACAAAAATTAAAATATATATAGAACACATAAGAAACAATAAACAAACATATTAAACAATGGAACAGAGACCTCATAGAACCTATCAGGGCTTGGAGGCCCATCTTAAAGGAACAATGTCCAAAAAGATCAATAAAAATTTGAATCAATAAAACCCCAAGAGTGCTGGGCTGGGAGATGGAATAAAGACAATAGCCCAAACACTAAGACCGCCAATACCAACAGCAATCAGCAAAGTGGTATACTCAAGTGTGAAACACATGGTACTTATAATTATTAAGTCTATTTGACCAGAAAGGCTGCAAGGTCGAAATCAATGTTAAGACCGTTGGGAGATAACGTTTTCAACTCATATATCCAATATGACTCGCGTTTGCTAATTCCATTAATTTTATCTCCTCTCCAATTGCCTGGATAAATTTCAATAGGTTGGCATATGAGGCCTTTAGGGTTTTGTTGGTGGTGAACTAAAAAATGGTGTGACACACTATGAGTAGTTAAACCACTCCTAATATTGTACACGTGCTCATAAATGCGCCTCTGGTAAGATCTCCCCGTGCGGCCAACGTATTGTAGCCCACAGGGACATGGTAGCTGATAGATGACAAACACAGAGTGGCAATCAATATAAGAGCGGATATTATAAATCTGATGTGTTACATTAGAGGTAAACGTGACTTGATTTGTACTGTGTTTACAGGCTGTGCAACTCATACAGGTGAAAAAAACGTTTTTACGGGATACCGCACCTGATGTTTTATGTATATTAGGACAGCTGGGAGCTAGCCTCGATTGTAGATGAGAGGCTTTTTTAAATACAATACAAGGTTTGGGGGGAAGGATATGAACCAATGTTGGATCTCTTAAGAGAATTGGCCAGTGTTTACACAAGACCCGCCTAATGTCGGGGGCCATAGAATTGTATTGTGTAATAAAGGAAACAGTATTTTTCCGACTGGGATCAACCCTGTCCTTATTGTACTCCAAAAGACTAGATCTCTCAATATCCTGCACTTGTAGCAGGGTTTGAGAGAGTGACTCATCAGAGTATTGTCTATTGAAAAAATTGGCTTTAAGCTCACTCGCCTGAGATTCAAATGCCTCATCACTTGAGCAATTGCACCTCAGGCGAATGAACTGACCCTTAGGGATGTTACGCAACCACTGTGGGTTGTGCTGACTATTGGCCAACACATAATTGTTGGCCTGTACAGACTTGAAATGGGTTTTAGTACGTATTCAATTATCTGTAGATGTAATGTTTAAATCCAAAAAATTAATAGAACTAGAGTCAAAATGACAGGTAAATTTGAGAATCATATGGTTATTGTTAAGATAGGAAATGAAGTGGTGTAACAAATCAATACTGCCATTCCACACAAACAATATGTCGTCTATGAAGCGAAGACAGAGCACCAGGTTTGCACCAAGGAGGCAGTTATTCCAAATATAACTCTCCTCCCACTGCCCCATAAACAAGTTGGCATAGCTTGGTGCAAACCTGGTACCATAGAAAAAATAGGCTAAAGCGCTCCAATGCAGGTATAATGTATAATGTAAGCCAAACCACTAACCAAGGTAAACAAAGTATAATATAGTACTTAATATGCACTGGTATGGGTACTATCCTCCTGAAGACAGGTGGTAGATGGTACAAGCCCACTCACCCTCAGTCTCATTGGCAGGTTCCCCTGAACATCAGCAATACTCACATCTTAGTAGTGGTAGGCAGGCTGTGCAGCTTCAGATATGCAGTATACAGGAAATATGGAAAACAAAAGCGCACTAGCAAAAACGGAGCAGGAAGGACCCAAAATCAAAAATGAATTAAAAGGACACTTTAATGTGACAAAAGACCCATCCAACGCGTTTCGAACGTCACAGCTTTCTTTTTCAAAGTGCCCTTTTAATTCATTTTTGATTTTGTGTCCTTCATGCTCCGTTTTTGCTAGTGCGCTTTTGTTTTCCATATTTCCTGTATACTGCAAACCTGGTACCCATTGCTGTGCCGCACGCCTGCAAATAAAACATTAAATTGAAAGAAAAATAATTGTGTGTCAAAATAAAATGAATAGAATCCAAAAGAAAATCCTTCAGAACTGATGACATACTATTGTCCATATCTACCGTGTGGCGTATGGCTTGACACCCGAGAGTGTGGTCAATCACAGTGTATAAAGATGTTACATCGCCGGTGACCCACACATAGCGCGGGTGCCACTCCAAATCGCGCAGTGCTTGCAGCACATGGGTGGTATCATATAGATAGGACTTCAAACGTAAAGCATGAGGTTGTAAATAAAAATCAATGAATTGTGACAAATTGGAGGTTAATGAACCAATGCCGGATATGATATGTCTACCTGGTGGTTCTTGTAAGTTCTTATTAATTTTGGGAATGGTATAAAACAAGGGAATGCGGGGATGAATCATGTTCAAAAAGTCATATTCATCCTGTGTGATTGCCATATTTGCCAGCCCACGATTCAGAAGTGAGGTAAGTTCAGCAAGGAATTGAGATGTGGGATCAGCGGGCAATGGGAGGTATGGGGTGATGTCATCAAGTAGTCTCTTTGATTGTTGGATATAATAGTCTTTGTCCATCACCACTATACCTCCATCTTTGTCCGCTGATTTGATCACTATAGATTCGTTTTTTTCCAACTGAACCAAAGCCATTTTTCCCTGTTGGTTCAAATTGTCTTTTCGAATCTTAAAGTTACGACTAGAAACCTCTAGATCGTGAGTGACCAAGTCTATGAAGGTGTTGACGAAATGTCCCTGTACATGTTTAGGGTTAAAAGTAGAACTCTTCTTAAAAGTTTTGGGAGGGGAAATTCTTAAAGTCTGGTCGTTTTGGGTGGGAATAGTTTGATTACTAATGCTACTGATGGTGTCATTAATTAAATATTTCTTTAGTGCCAATTTTCTCGCAAACTTTTGTACATCTATATAGATGTTAAAGCTATTTGGCCCACAAACAGGTGCGAATGTTAGACCCTTACCCAATACTTTTTTCTCAACATCAGACAGTGAATATTTGCTGATGTTAAAGATATTCTGATATTCTACATGGCTTCCCCTATCTCTATTTCGTCTGCTACTACCTCCTTTCTGTCCTCTACATCGTTTTTTCTTTTTTTCTTGCTGCCTAGAAGCACTGAATCTAAAGGGGGTTTGGATACTGTTGTCACCTTTACCTCTGGGAAGATGTGCTCCCTCTCCCTTCGCCACTCTAAAACTTAATTGAAGATTCCCCTCAGGATTGCTTACCATCCCCAATTGGACTCTCTATTTGGTCAGAATTCACTCACTATATATTCTTGGAGGTGCCGGCTTTCTGTTTTTACTATTTGGTTTTGTTGATTTGTGTTGATCACTTTTTGCCTCGGCAGCCTCACCTTCCAAGTGAAGTTTCCTTAGTAATCACTGTAATAATAATATTAATACTATTTTCAATTTTAGCATTAGCGCTGTCCACACTTCTCCCCTTTTTTTTCCAAGAAACATTCTAGACTGTGAAGACAAGCAGCATACTGTAACCATGTGCCAAAATCTTTCTGAAGAGTCTCTGTTTTTACATTTCTCTTTTTATTATGGTCTTTTCTTATCTTGAATAATGTTATATGTTTGAGGTTGGCAGAAGGACCATAAAACACAAGTGCCATCATCATTTTACGCCTCCTCTTTTTGTGAAATAGAATGCACACAGTTGTTTACAGTAGACTTGGGGTGGCCAAAGTAACAAGCCATCATAAGGCTACAGCCACAGTACTCACTGTTGCACGCGCGCCTGGCGGGGTGGTGGCACGTGCACGTGTGAAAGCCACGGTCTGTGGTCTGCGGTCTCGCCACTCAATGAATCTCTGCGTCGGGACGTAACATCCTCATCTGCACGCTGATTGGCTGCTATTTCCTTCTCTATGATTGGCTTGAGAAACTCTGCCCTATCACGGTTATCACGGACCCACGTGACGCTGTCGCTAGTTGTAAACACAATTTTCTTGTCTAATGAAAATCTCGGAGTAATGGAGATCACTGGAGGGGGGAGTCCGGGGATAGCATGAGTCGGGGGATGACTGGAGGGGGGGGGGGGTGTCCAAGGACAGCAGGAGTCGGGGGATCAGTCGAGGGGGGGGTGTCTGACTGGATCGCTGGGGGAAGTCCTGGGGACAGTTTCCAATTTCACCTACTTCTGCGCCTTTCAGACTTCCTTTCAGTCTCTGAGACGTATGACAATTGGCTCCTTTCTCCTGCCTTCCACCCTTACTTCCCGCCAGATAGAAGCAGGGAGAAGATACAACATGATATTGAACTCTGGAGCAGGAAGGAAGGATACACGTATCGTTCGTGCACACCACCAACCAGGCATACAGTAATACCATGATATATCGGTACATATCTGTATCGCCATACCATCATTTTGTATTATCGCAGTATTACTATAATACTGGTTCATTGGCCAACCCTAGTGGATACACTCATATTTCCTAAGTTTAAATCAAGCGTGGTACAGTATGTCAATGTAAGCGATTTGGTAGGTTCCAGACGACAAACTTCTAACTTTCACCTCCTCAAACAGATCACAGATTGGGAAAGCACATATTGTAAAACTTTTTATTTAAAAAGACATGCAATAAACAAAGTAATGCACTTACAAGATGTCTCAGATTAAAAAATCCTTTGGGTAATTTGAATGACACCCGCATCCCACCTCGATTTTTCCTTTGGCAGCTTTAGTTCAGACGCATCACTGTGTTCCTGCTGGTACAATGAACTTCCACGGTTTGCTCCTCCTGCCATTTGAGAAATCATAGATTGTCGCTGCTCATTGGTACGGTATCTGTTCTTAGTATCCCATTCAAAATCCAACGTGATGGCTTTCTCAGGGATTTCTGTATTTAGTCCATCATCCCTTTATTTTATAGCAGCTTAATGTCCTTTTAAGTTTAACCCCCTATGGAATGACCTATTATATGGGGCATGGGTGAATCAGCAAGTATTAAGCTCCACCCACTGCTGACTGGAGACAGGGATGTCATGGAAGATATATAAAAGAAGGAGATGGTTCAGGATGGGGGTTCCTGGAGGAATGGGGTGTAGGAGCCTCAGTGTATATAGTTTACAGGAATATCCGTGAGTATGCAAGAAAACCCCATTTATTACAGTATGTTCTAGCCAGGAACAGTGTTTTGTCACGTAAGGCCCCAAGATATGTCCAAGGTGAAACCCGTGATTTACAGAAAATGAAGCATGCATGCTACAGTCCTCCATGAGGGGGATTTCAGAGTGCAACAGGACCAGCTCTACAGATAGGTTCACACAGGCCTCAGTACTAGTCTGTCTAGAGTGTGTTTACTTGTTAGGAGTTCTCAGTGTAGTAGCTCCGGAGCATAATTGAATCAGCCTTACCGGAAGGTTCTTAGTAAACTCTTGATCCAATGTGCATGAACAAAGTATACAGTACACAGTAATAGGACACTGATCCCAGAAAGTAGAGTGTATTCCCTGCGGGGTCCTCTTGAGATGAGGAATTATTGACGCTATGCAGGACATTACCAATCGAACCAATACTGAGGGAAACGAGCATAAGTACCCCCCCCCCCCCCCCCCAACGTAGGAGTGAGAACTACCAGGGGAAGAAGCACAGCGTAACTTTATGATTTGCAACCCATTAATATGTCTGACATGAAGTCTGTCTTTGTATACCGAGCCTTATAAACAGATATAAATAATGCTCTTCTTTGTATTATAAAAGTTCCTGGCAACCATCCTTATTCTATCTGCATATCCACGGCCAGCCTGCACCAACCCAGCACCCTGAACTGGTATGAGAGGCTGAGCTCTGCCATGTATATAGTTCAACTCGATGTAAACTCATTTAGAGCCGGGCAAGGAGGTCTACACATGTATTTAAAGATAGTATAGTTAGTTAAATTGTATTCTCAAAATGTTTACACTGTATGTCGTTGTTGTAGAGGTAAAAGTCATTAACTACACTCTTTGAGTACTGAGGAAAAGGCGATTAAATGTTCTTTTTGACAGGAAAACTTCTGTATTTAATAGGGAAGGTATTTTTATATGACAAATTCTGAAGATTAGGTGTCTTTAATGACTTTTCAATAGAAATATCTAGAAATTCCAAGTCGGGAAGTGCATTTAGTGAGTTTTTGCCCAAAATTCACTTCATGCGTTTTACCTCTACAACGACGATATGTACAAAAACTGTATGTACTTAAATGTTGGGAAGACTCCTATCTCAATGATTTTATTAGGCATTTCCAATGTCATTTGTGAGATTGGAAGTGTAAGAGAGGCAGGAGTACTCAGATGCATAACTAATCTGTGTGGATTTTGCTTCTCTTGAAACCCGCTTCCGGTCTGGAAATGTACAGTTAATTCTGTTTTATCGTAGCAGGTGTCTCTGTATTGGAGCACAGAGCATACTAGAAAACAAAATGTGCATGTGTGTTTATATATTTCCTGGCAAAATAATCTAACAACATTTTTTATTTAACCCGTTATTAGAGAACTACCATATAAAGTACTTTAAAAAAAAAAAAAAGTTGAGATGGTATCAAAGCCAGCAACCTAGATTTACTGCGCTAGAAGAATTCATTTGCATAAATAAATGTCATGCTCACCGGACCACACAGCCAGAGAAAGTACATGCCCAGCAGAATCTTGACATGATCCTCTTTCTTAAACACATTCTGTTTTATCTTCAACATCATCACCAATGTTATTGGCAGCCACATGCAGATTTACGGATCCGTTGGCTCGTGCAGAAGGTCTTGTTTGTAGCATGAAGACATGGCACTTTCAGGACTGTGATCTGGTTACCAGATGCAGAAATGTTGCCCTAGTTCAATACTCTGTGAAGCTCCTTCATGGCAGTACAGCCTCTAAGCACCATTCAAGTGAGTGGGACTCTGAGGCTTCCTTGCCATGGAGAAGCAGCTTCACAGCATATTGAATAAAGGCCCAAGTCATAAATGATATATGAACGGAAGCCAACTTTCCAATCATTCGTTTTTTTCCCCCATCAAAGAGAAGCTTCATTCTGCAGCAGCCGTGTGAACAGGGATCAGTAGAACTGTCTTCACCACAGTCAGCACGTTTTTGAACGAGTTGTAATTGCATGCTTCACACAATCAATTTCTTTCAACAATTTAATAGGGCTACCGTTTTCAACAGAGAACATAGACTACATGCTTTCATGAGCTAAGCTAGCTACTGTTACGTCAACATTTTGATTCAGGCACTATTTTAAACTGACAAACACTGTCCAAGCAAGCGCAAAACCCAAACCCACTACATTGTGTATATATATATTTATTTATTTATGTCAAATATATTATATTTAACTCCTTAGGTACTGCATACATGTAACGCATCCCATGCTGTTGGATAAAGTATTGTTTTAGTTCCTCTTTTCTCTATGCATTGAAGGAAGAAATACAGAACACGCAGTATAAAACTGGTAGTGTAGGACTTGCCGAAATGGGGTTACCTTTACATGGTTGCAGGCTTAAAATGTTTTGGTCAAAGTATTAAGCTAAATGACCAATACTTATGAATAAAAAATATAAAGTAATGTACTAAATATTGTCATTGAATGTAGGATTGATGCTTTCTTGTGTATTTTTCTATTTGAAACTGATCAACAATTGTTTAACAATATAAAACCTATTTCATAAAAGTTCTACTGTGAGTGTTGGTTGGGAACACTGTAAAAATTAATCTTTGAAGAACTAACACTTTTTTTCTATATTAAATGACTCAAAGCAACTTTAAATGTTTTTAATTTCTTTTTTTTTTGTATTACAAATGGTGCTTCACTGCTGCAAGAATGTGATCTGTGTGTTTATTCAGGTTTCTATGTATCCTTTTTGGTGCATTGCAGTTTGTTGCAGTCCCCTCTAGCGCTTAGGGGTTTAACCCAACAATACTTCCATTATCAAACAAACCATTTTCTGTGTCTGAATTAGTCTCTCTACTCAACAATAGTGCATTGTGTTCTCTGCATTGGCCTCATCCGGTTGAAAGCATAGACTGTGGCAATAGTGGGTAACCTAAGCTAATGGAAGTTTCACAAAAGCAGCCCTCACATTTCTGTAGGAGCTTCATGAACCTATTTTCCAGGGTCACAAGTTAAAGCAGTAATACGGCTTAGCATTTAAAATATATATATATCTTTTTTTAGTACATTATTGAAGCGGGGTCTCCGGAGCGGAAACCTGTTAATTTCATCTCTGGACCCCCTTCTTCCAGAGACACCTCTGTAGTGGGAGCCGGTACCTCTGCTGAGTTTAAAGCCCCATGTCACGCGGGCCAATAGGATGCTGTACCAGATGACATCATGGCTTCCTATTGGCCCGCATCACGTGGGCTTTTTAAAGCCGACATTAGATGACACACTATTTCTCTGGATGCAGAAATCCTGACTCCACTACGGAGGTAAGTATCTCCGGAAGCAGGGGTTCCCCGGAGCTGAAATTAACAGGGTTAACAGAGCCCCTTTTCAAACCTGTAATAATTTTTTTTAAATTAAAGGCTAATCAGTATTGCTGCTTTAAAGCTAAAATGCTTTCTTTAGTTTAAATAAAATATTCAGCAAAGAAACAGAAGTTGCTGGCAGATAAGAACCAGCTTCCTTCTCTGACCATTTTCCTACTCGCTGTGAAAACTCAGACCCTATTTGAACACTGCCATTTTTCACATTTAGGATATCATTGTGTCCAAACAGTTTTGAAAAATGTCCCAACATTAGTTTCCACCACCTCTCCTAGAAGGCTGCTCCATGAGTCATCTGCCCTAAAGTGTAGAAGTACTTCATCATATTTCTCCTAGCATCCCTTCCTATGATCTCTTGTTCTGCCATTCATTTCTCTGAACAATGCTTCCACCGTGTACCTTGCTGATACCCTTGATGTATTGGAAAGATACCCTTATTTCTCCCAGAAAAAATAAAACGTACATATTGACGTCCTTGAGCCTTTCTTGTTACATTTTGTTGTAGCAAAGCATTAATTTATTAGATATTTTTGTGCACTACAGCACCTCTATTATTTTGATATGCTTTTTGAGGTGACCTTGCATGGGTTGTAAGGTGTCTTCCAGTGCTGGGAGTTGCCTCATGGCAAAAAAAAAAACTGCTTAGTAAACATGGCCAATGATCTCCAGAACTGAATACAGTGCTCAAGGTTATGTTTTACTAGTAATCTATAAAGTAACATTATCATGACACTAGCACAGTGGTTTCCAACCTTTTTTTGGTTAAGGAACCCTATAATTATATTGTGAAATTCTGCGGAATCCCGACCCTGTCTAATAACGCTTCTCAGATCAGATGCATTGTAAGGAACCCCAACTCTCTCTAATAGCGCATCTGTGGTCAGATGCATGGTAAGGATCCCCCAACCCTCTCTAATAGCGCGTCTGTGATATGATGATGAGGTAAGGAACCCCAACCCTGGAATAGAACATTTGGTCGGGGACGTTTGGCCGCAACCATACTGCCGCTGGCACTCCTCCGCCACACCTGTCGACACTGGCACAACTCACGACAGGGCACCTCTCTGCCATCTTTAAAGGGCACCTCACACCACTCGCCTCTTCACATCTCATCTACGTTCACTGTCATCTTTAGAAGGTTCCTCATGCTCCCCTGCCACAATCTTTAAAGGGCACCGGCACCTTGCGTGCCCCCGCCTCCATCTTTAAAGGTCATTTTGCATCACTGCACGGATCTCCCCTGTCCCCATTGTTTCTATCTTTTCCCCACAACCGTTTTTTGTTTCATACATTACATTTTTACATTAAAAAAAAAATTATACATAGACAATCTTAATAGATCTTACATTAAGATATCATGCATACATGACCTCAAATTACAATTCAAGACAAAACGTAACTAAAAATAGACATACAGTTAGGTCCGGAAATAATTGGACACTGATACAAGTTTTGTTATTTTGGCTGTGTACCAAAATAAATTCAAGTTACAGTTTAATAATGAAAATGGGCTTAAAGTACAGTCTATCAGCTTTAATTTGAGGGTATTCACATCCAAATTGGACGAAGGGTTTAGGAATGACATCTCTTTAATATGTAGCCCCCTCTTTTTCAAGGCATCAAAAGTAATTGGACAATTGACTCAAAAGCTGTTTCATGGACAGGTGTGGGCTATTCCTTCGTTATTTCATCTTCAATTATGCAGGTAAAAGGTCTGGAGTTGATTCCAGGTGTAGCATTCACATTTGGAAGCTGTTGCTGTGAACCCACAACATGCGGTCAAAGGAGCTATCAATGCAAGTGAAACAGGGCATCCTTAGGCTGCAAAAAAAAAGAAAATCCATCAGCGGAATAGCAGGAACATTAGGAGTGGCCAAACCAACACAAAAAGGCCTGGACGTCCACGGAAGACAACAGTGGTGGATGATCGTAGGATCCTTTCCATGGTAAAGAAAAACCCCTTCACAACATCCAGCCAAATGAAGAACACTCTCCAGGAGGTAGACACAATTTTCATAATTTTGGCTTTGTACGCCACCACAATGGATTTGAAATGAAACAACCGAGGTGCAATAGAAGTGCAGACTTTCAGCTTTAATTCAAGGGGTTGAACTAAAATATTGTATGAAACGTTTAGAAATTGCAACCATTTTCATACACAGTCCCCTTATTTCAGGGGCTCAAATGTAATTGGACAAATTAACACAATCATAAATAAAATGTTCATTTTTAATACTTTGTCGAGAATCCTTTGCAGGCAATGACTGCTTGAAGTCTGGAACGCATGGACATCACCAAACACTGGGTTTCCTCCTTTGTGATGCTTTGCCAGTCCTTTACGGCAGCTGTCTTCAGTTGTTGTTTGTTCGTGGGTCTTTCTGCCTTAAGTTTTGTCTTCAGCAAGGGAAATGCATGCTCGATCGGGTTGAGATCAGGTGATTGACTCGGCCATTGCAGAATATTCCACTTCTTTGCCTTAAAAAACTCCTGGGTTGCTTTCGCAGTATGTTTTGGGTCATTGTCCATCTGTAAAGTGAAGCGCTGTCCAATCAACTTCGCTGAATTTGGCTGAATATGAGCAGACAATATATCCCTATACACTTCAGAATTCATCCGGCTGCTTCTGTCTTCTGTCACATCATCAATAAACACTAGTGACCCAATGCCATTGGAAGCCATGCATGCCCATGCCATCACACTGCCTCCACCATGTTTTACAGATGATGTGGTATGCTTTGGATCATGAGCCGTTCCAAGCCGTCTCCATACTTTTTTCTTCCCTGCCTGAAGTGAGTGAGACATTGCCGGGAGAAAAGCAGACGGGTGATCACGTGACAGAGGGCTGGAGAGCTTCCGTGTACCGGAGGGAGCCATGGGTCGACCTATAGAGCACCGAAACATCATTGGAGTGCCAACTACCCGGAGGGTTCCAGTAAAAGCCAAAGTCACTTCTCAAGCCCGGTAATTATGCTTCAACAGACACTCTCCTGTTTTCAACAATAGAAGCTTCCTCCTAGATCTATTACAGAGATCTGGTAGATCGGGAGGATTTTGAGTCATCTGAAGTTGCTACTTTGGAAAGACAGTGTGACAACAGTCTCCTTTATGTGAGGAGTCAGTCTAGCTAGTTTTGTTTTGGGTGTTTCACACTCATAGATGTTTGGATTTTTTCTGGATCATAAGACTCTATACAAGAGACCTTTTGTGGGACTATTTGTTCTGTGATAGGAATGAGAGGAATCACTTTATTTAAATTTGTGACCTATTTTTTCCTGTACTTATACATGTGCTATTGAGCAGCGTTTTAGCTCTACTATAGTTATTACTGGTATCTTTGTCTTTTGATGCCCTTTCCTCATATATAGCCTATCAACCATCAGAACCTCATTATATATGTATCTCATTGCGCCAAATGCATTGTTATATTGTTATATAAAGAAAAAGAAGCGCAAGCTCCATAGCATAATACCGTAATAATACGTTTAATAAAACAAAAAAGATAAACGCTCTCTTGGACATGGACTCACAAGAGAACAGGATAAAAAAGCATTTGAGAGATACATCTCTGTCATTGTGACGTCACCAATCGGAGTATATAGCGAGTCCAGTTACCGGCTCACGGGAGGTCTCCAGATAATTTATACCGGATCATAGGTAAATGTCCTCCCGATGCAACCGTCTTAGGTACTTTGGAGCCGGTGCTTGGCGCCGCCAGAAAGGTATGCCCCGGATCATGTCCCCTGTGTGGGTTCTTCCCTAACCTCTGCCTACTTGACCGACACCATCCCATGTTGGTTTAATAACATATATCATACATCTTCACCTCTCAAGGGAGAACACATTTTGTCCTATTACAGCATAATTGTAGCTATTCTCACCCCAGGGATATCCGTTTGGGTTAGCCAGGGTAGCCACACTTTTAAAAATGTAGTGCCAGAGCCGTTGACCAAACTCGTCAACTTTTCCATCTGGCAGACAAACCAAATTCTGTTACGAATCTTGGGAATGTTTGGAATCTCCAACTGTTTCCATAATGCTGTGATCTCACACCTAGTTTTTTTTTGTTTTTTTTATAAAAAAGATCCACTTTTGTAGTCATATTGATTTTTATCAGCATTGTCTACATTCTTATGCTTTTACTGCAAGGTTATTAAGAGGAAATTGTACATACACACAGGTCTCTCTCTCTCTCTCTCTCTCTCTCTCCTATCTATCTATCTATCTATCTATCTATCTATCTATCTATCTATCTATCTATCTATCTATCTATCTATATATCTATCCACACATACACAAACACACTCTGCAGCCCCCCTCCTCTACTACACACACAAAACACACTGCAGCCCTCCTCCACCCTCTACACTCACAAAACACACACACAACACACACAGCAGCCCCCCCTCTACACCCACAAACACAGAAACACACACTGCAGCCCCGTGTAAACCCATAAAACTGCAGACACACACACCAAAACACACACTGCAACCCTCCTCCACCCTCTACACTCACTGACACCCACACACTCCAGCCCCCTCTACACCCACAAAACACACTGCAGACACACACAAACAAAACAGAATGCTGCCCCCTCTACATCCACAAAACAAAAACACCAGCAGCCCCCCTCTATACCCACTGCAGCCTTCTGTAAATCCACACACTGCAGGCCAACACGCAAAACAGTCTGCACCCCTCCTCCACCCACAAAACACACACTGCAGCCCCCCTCTGCACCCACAAAACACACACTGTAGACACACACAAACCAACAAAACAGACTCTGACACCTCTACATACACAAAACACACCAGCAGCCCCCTCCCTACACCCACAGCAGCCCCCTGTAAACCCACATACAGCAGACACACACACACAAAACACTCTGCACCCCTCCTCCACCCACAAAATACACTGAAGACACACATACTGCAGGGCCCCCTACACCTACAAAACACACACGGCAGACACACACCAACAAAACCCTGCTGCCCCCTCTACACCCACAAAACACACCAACGGAAGACACACACACACACACCAGTAAAACACTGCTGACCCCCTTTACACCCACAAAACACACAGCAGACAGACACAAACCTTTCCCCTCACTCTCCTGTGCAGAGCTCTCTGCAGGCAGGGTGGGGGAGGAGTTAGTTCCTTGCTGCTGCAACCTGTCCAATCACCTCCCCTGTCTGAGAACTGATCTCCCTCTTTGTGAATGAGAACTGAAAGCTGATTGGCTGAAAAACTTGGCTGGGTGCCAAAAATTCCGGGCCATTACTGATTGGTTAAAATTCAGGGAAGTATCCAATCAGAGAGCAGGGATTTCAATAATGCCCGGAATTTAACAGCTTTAGTCTATAATAGTGATTAACACTGTTTTTGATTCAATTACATAACTTAAAGTACACTATTTAACTTATTCACTCCTTTACACATATATTAAGACACTATAGCGCTACTTAATTGTTTTTGTGTGTGACCACGAGTATTCTGAAGCTTGCCTTAAACTAGCCCGGTTACATTCTGGGTATGTGCTGGGTGTAACCTGGCAAGGCAAGTTTAAGGCAAGTTTAAGGCATTTCTGCATTGACTAATGACCCATCGGATTAACACAGCAGGGACCCCCGCTGTTAATCTGATGGGCCATTAATCAATGCAGAAATGCTGGGTCTAGTTTAAGGCAAATTTAAGGCATGTATCCAGCGTGTATCTGGGTGTACCTGGGTCTTTTTGGCGATTGGTTTGTGTTAGAATAACCGTGGACACTACAGTATGTATAAATAGCAAATAATGTAATATATATATTATCAGTTTGCTTTCTCTTTCTGCTCTTCAAGATGACACATTCTGTACCTTCGAAATTTGTATTATTTTTTCCTTTTGTTCCAGAGTAAGTAATTCAAGTAGGTTTCCCATTTCCTTAAGAATTTTGTTGAGCCTTTTTCTATATCTGAATATGTGTCTCTTATCAAAATAAATTAACTTCAATAGTTCTCTTTGTATGTCTGATATTTTGGGTACTTTTTTGTTGTAACCAATCTTTTAAAGATACACTTTTTGCCAATGGAACTTATTATAATTATCAATTTTGGAACTCAACTTCTTTGTTTCTCACTTATGTTTTCAAAGTTTCCCAATAATAATCCATCTGGCTTCAATGCATAGATCAAGTTTAAAAAAGTTTCGTATAAATTGTACAGTACCACTTTATTCCAGAAATGTTTTCTTTTCCCACATTCCCAGAAGCAGCGTTTTAGGTTTGCTTTTTCTGAGCCACATTTTGCGCATACTCCCAGTTCCTCTTTACAGGCATATCTCATTTGCCAGGGTGAAATATAGGCCCTATTTAACACCTTGATATATGTTTCCTGCATTATCACTCCACTTAAGGTTTTTAAATTTGCTTCCTGATGTTTAGAGATCTTATTAATCGCGGATGTCTTAGGGGAAATCTTTCTTCCAAATTTGGCATGTCTTTCCCCAAACTTTTTCTGCATTAACCATTAGAATTTGATTATATAAAACGTTTTGCTAACATTTTATGGAGTTCATCAAATGTATAGCTGAGTCTTTTGTATTTTTTGCCCAAATAGTCTTGTGTGTGTGTATCACCACATTCACATAGTGTCCAGCTTGAAGATAGGCGAATACTGTAAGTGTGAGTTTGGTCATTCAAATTGTTGTTTCATCTGATCAAACGTCTTTACTTGCCTCAGCTAATCCAGCATATCTTTAACCTGCGTTATCCCTTTCTTCCCCCACATTTTGAAATGTTGATTTGTCACCCCCGGCTCATATTGTGAGTTTCCCTGGAGAGGTAAGTATTTCGTTTAGTGGGATCTTTTTTCACGCTTTGGCTGTATTTCTAAATATTATCTTTTAGTTTTAGTTCTGTAGGGAGGGGGGTGTTTTTCACATGTAAAAAATACGTTCTTTTTCCAAGCTATCATTTGTGTAACTTACATTTTTTTTTAGTATCCATTCCCCAGCATATAGAAATACTGCAATTTTATTAACCAGTTTGACATTTGGGAATGACATTCCTCCATATTGTTTAGGTAAGTGAAACTTGTCCAAACAAATCCTATGTTTTCTGCCATTCCACATGAATTTAGTGAACTGGCTATTTAATACCTTTATATCTTTATTGAGTATCATTAAGGGGAGGCCGCCACCGCCATCTTTAAAGGGCACCATGTGTGGCTAGCGCTCCGATGCCATTTGTGAGCGTGACCGTGCCAGAAGCCAGGGCACATTTTTTCATTTCCCACGGCGCAAGTGAAATTTAAAAAGGTGCTTTGGTTGTGGGCACACGAGGTGCCCTTTAAAGTTGGGGCAGACATGCGCGAGGTGCCCTTTTAAGATGACAGGTAGATGCGAACGGAGGCGAGATGTTAGGCGGAAAGGTGCCATGCAGCCCTAAACGTCCAAACGTCCTAGACTGCCCCAACCCTCTCTAATAGCGTGTCTGAGATCAGATGCATTGTAAGGAACCCCAACCCTCTCTAATAGCGTGTCTGATTTCAGATGCATTGTAAGGAACCCCAACCCTCTCTAATAGCGTGTCTGAGATCAGATGCATTGTAAGGAACCCCAACCCTCTCTAATAGCGTGTCTTAGATCAGATGCATTGTAAGGAACCCCAACCCTCTCTAATAGCGAAACTGAGATCAGATGCATTGTAAGGAACCCCAACCCTCTCTAATAGCGAAACTGAGATCAGATGCATTGTAAATTCTTCTGTATTTGGTACACTGCAGCCACATTCCGGACTATTGTTAAATGTGAGAAAAATCAGCTATGTTTGCCAAAAGAAAATAGCTAGGTTAAAAGTGCTTTTGGGAAAATTTTGAAAAAACTGTAAAATGTACTTAAAATGGAAAAAAAAAAAATCTATTGGCATCCTTTGAAAGATACAATCACTTTTAAAGTAGCTGTTTTACTTAAAATGACTACAAATGTATTTTCTCCTGGTCCTCTGAATTCAAGCATTTTAGCTGCTTATGCTAAACTGTTTGACTAATGATGGCATTATAATGACACTGCAAACAAACAGCAAAAAGAACAATTTACCTGTGGCTTTGAGCACTGGAAAAAAAAGTCTTATCTCAAAAAACTCCCCATATAGATTGTATTAAAAAAAAAAACAACGCTTTTGTTTACGGTGTAAATGTCAGTCAGTAAATCTAGTAAACATGCCACCGTTCTGTCCTTATTCCTAGAAGGGACTGCACAATTAAAAAAGGTGATGTGGGTCATAGGTGAACCTTCTAGAACCGCATGCTGCACTTCGGCTGGTAGTTGGCCACAGCAAGGCAAATGGAAAATAAATCTCACCAGAACACCTTAAAAGCTACAGATATACCATTTATTTAATCGACACAAGTAGTTTAACTATCTCTAGTGCTTTTAAGCCATGCATTCTTGTTCGTCGAATTTTTTCTGATGGAACACTAAAGCAATCCAAATTCTTTCAAAGGTAGACATTGGCACTTTGCAATGTGCAGTCCACTTTGTGCCAGCAGTGTAAGGTGGTCTAACTCTAACTATTTACATTTAACACTGATCCCATGTTTTCTAGGTCTGTCCATTATGCTGACCAGTGATAAATGTAATAAATGTTCAGCAGGTGCCCTATAATCTTCCCACAGCTTGTAAGGAAGCCTCAATACACATGTATGCAGATGACACAATCCTATACTGCTGCGGCCGAGTTTATTCGAGCATTTGCCCGTTCTCGGCCGCAGCAGTAACCTGGCGCGCCCCGGAGGGTGCCGGGCGCGCGCCGAAGCAGCGGAGGAGCGCCCTCCGATCGGGGCTTTCTCCCTCCCGCTGCCGGGTCCGCCGGGTCCCCCGGAACCCCCTGCCGCCGTCCCCCACATCGCGGGACACCAGGGCTCCCTCGGGTGCATCGGTGATGCGCGGCACGCTGAGGGAGTGCGGCTAGCACGCCGGGGCATCCCCCGGCTTGCGGTGCTAGCCGTGCTTCAATAAAACGTGTCGCCAGTGTATGCACACAGCCATAGCCTCTCTGACCTTGAACACATACTTCAGTCTGACTTTTTGAGACTCGAAAACTGGATTTCCCAAAACAAACTGTTTTTAAACACCGACAAGACTGCAACAATGGTATTTGGGACCAAGACTACATTTTTAAAGCTTCCAGTGACTGAGCTCCAGATCAGAACCAACGCTAACACCACCCTAACTCCTGTTACTAGTTTTAAATACCTGGGCATATGGTTTGACTCCCACTTAACATTCGGGATGCACATTGATACCCTGACAACCAAGACCTTTGCCAAACTAGGTGTACTTTACAGGAACAAATCCTCCCTAAGCCTGCTGGTCAGAAAGCGTATCGCACAGCAGATGCTAATGCCAATTATCGACTATGGAGACATAGTATATGGCTCGGCACCCCAAATCCACCTTGACAAACTTGACACCCTCTACAATTCAATTTGTCGTCTCGTTCTCCAATGCAACTACAACACACATCACTGCGAAATGCTCAAAGAACTAGATTGGTCATCACTAGAGTCTAGGCGCAAAGTTCACCTTTCCTGTCTTGCCTTCAAATACTTTCTGGGCAAGCTACCCACCTATCTGAACAAGCTCCTCACCCCTACCACATGCAGCACTTATCATCTGAGATCTGACTCCAAAAGACTGTTCATGGTCCCAAGGCTCACCAAAGTATCCGGCCGCTCCTCCTTCTCTTACCGTGCACCCCAAAACTGGAACAACCTACCGGAGACTCTCACAGCCACCACCAGTTTAAGTTCTTTCAAAACTAAAGCTGTCTCACATTTTAATCTGGTCTGTAACTGTTACATAAACCTTCTCTAACTGTGCATGCAATGTATTGTATATAATGTATACCCTGTTCATTTATGTAACTGTATTTGTAACCATGTATTATTTGTCATATTAACTATGCCCAGGACATACTTGAAAACGAGAGGTAACTCTCAATGTATGACTTCCTGGTAAAACCTTTTATAAATAAATAAATATTGATTTATATGAATGGCAAGATTTGTTGAAAGTGAAGCACACCGTAGGACATGTCAATCAGATGTGGGCACTTATCCTTCATTACATGCATATATTTATTTACAGTTCATAGCTGCAAACTAAGCTAAAATAATGTTCTTGACAAAGAGCGTTTTGTAGCCTGAAACGTTGAGTCTCCTTCCTAAGGCTAGTAATATAGTGCGCGCGGGCGCGCGTCAATAATAATTGCAGGGTGTGAGCCTGCAGTTGCTATACTTGAGACGCGCGCGCACGTCCGTGAGCGTTGGCGCTACAGATCTGTGAAAATACAAGAAATTTGTAGTTTCACGCTGGGAGCCCATCACAGCGCGGCCTAACGTTGTTATGTCAGAGCCACGCCCCTTAGCCGCGCACATCACCGCTTGCGCTGTAGCAACTAAATGCACATGCCATGTGCAAACGCAATGCCGGGCGCCCGCACGTGCACTAGCGCGTACTATATGACAAACCTAAGGTGTCAGGCTGGAACTTGCTTTATATATTTGATGAGGTTATTTTCACGTAATGATTATATTACTTGAATGTACCACTTTTTGTACCTCTTTTTGTATGCTAAAATTGCATTTATTTATAATCATTTGACATTTTGTTTCTGTGTTAACATTCTGATATTCAATACAGATTAATTGAAATCAATTTTTCAATACTTCAATACTTTTTTATATTAATTTATTAGTGACTTTAGCTCCACATTGTTTGTTCTAGCTAAAATAAGTGCCAAAACATAAAGGGGCACATTAGGAAAGTGAGCCCTGCCCCAAATACTATAGATGCGGCCAGGCAGGGAGCTGGCGCACGGTTGATGCGTCCTGCTCGGCCGGGCGATTCATGGCCGGCAAGGCTCGTCTGGGGGCGCGGCCACGACGTCACGGAGCTAGTTCACCCTCATTGGGCGAACCGCTCACGTGACGCGCTTGAGCGACAAATTCAAATTTGCTTGCTCTGCAAGCAGCTAAGCGCCGAGCATGCTCTGGCCCACCCGCTCAGCGCCAACCTAGACGAGGCCTTTGGCTAAGGCCCCACGCGATGGGGTGCCTGGCGCGCTCGTAACCTACATCAGCGCGACCTGATGGACGAAGCAGTCTGGGCCAGCCATGCTACATTTGCAAACCTGTTAGTTCAGGGAAATTTCCCAATTGTATTCATAGCTATACAGTTTAGAACAGCCTACTGATTTGGTGTACTTCTTTTTTTGAGTTTATTTGATTTATTTTTTCTATTAGGCTATACACAACCTTTGGTTTAGTTGCATTTTTTGTGCCCTAAAATGAATTTGTGTCTTCACAGTGATGTGTATTTTCAGTGGTTTATCTGGCTACAAAATTATTTTAGTTAAGGCATTTATCACATTGCTCACACGAAGAGCAGGACATTGCAGACTTTTATATTCCATTTGTTTCCCGGCTTCTGCCTCGTATTGCTATATCTGGAAACCTACAATGTTGTCTTTTGTAGTTGTCATAAATAATTTTTTTGCAGAAAGCGCTAGAGTTTAATAACGATGTGGCTAAAGCAGACATCATTTCTGTACATGCAGAAAATAATAATACTATATGATCCAAATCAGATAAATAATTGCAAAAACACATCGTTTTGTAAAAAAAGTGCAAATAATGTAGAGATACAGTACTCCAGGTGTAACCGAAGCTTTGAATGGAAGACAAATCGTGACTAGCATTTTTTACGGTCATGATGACATAACTACAGAGAACTCTGTGCTTTTGTGCCTCTTCAGTGGAGTAAGGGAGAAAAAGAATGCCTGGGAGCATCAGGAGGAAAGGGAATTGATTTGGCTATACACAGGTACATCTAATTGGAAATAGAGGGACATGGAAGAGCTCCGAGAGACTAGTAGAGGACACTGAAATAGCACAGAACTGGTTGCTTTCCCCTTGAGGTTCCAATGACAGCCCAGGGAACTTACTCTTTGAGCTGCCTGTGATGTCACTGCAGCACCTTGGCAGAGAAACCATCTTTCATCATGATTTCTCATCATTGAATCATAATCTCATACTACCATGGAAAACTGCATCTTAAGATCTGTTATAGAAAGCACTTCTCAGTGACTCCGTTAAGAGAATCAAATGCTACATCCTGATCCTTGTGTGGATGACTGAGGCTGTGTAAAGGACATACTGTTTCCAGCAGTATGGATGCACTGTTGTTTTTGCACATTGCTGCTGCTGCTGCTGCTGCTGTGCTTCAGTGTCAATCATAATTACTTAGCCAGTGCAGAGAAGGCAGATCTTACGAACTTGCATTTAATTGGTTGCTGTAGGCTGGGTGGGATGGGAAGGCAGGGCTGCAGTATTCCATCGACACTGTTCAAGCCATTTCGCTGCTTTATCATCTGATGGGAAAATCCCTTGGAAGGGCAAAGCATTTCTAAGTGTGCCAAAGAAGAGAGGGAAAGAAGGGTGTAGTGATGGTTCTTCTGCGAATTATCGCTCAATAGTGCATTGGCAAAGATGCTATCGTGTCTGAAGTACATTACAGTAGCTGTGGCTACATAGAGAAGAAGGGTAGCTGCAACTGAGCAAGGTAAGAGGATTGTTAGTGTCCCTGAATGTAATAAGAGTTTGCTGCAGTGTGCTGCATACTGTACCATGTGTGTTGTTTACCGAAGTCCTTGAATATCATAGTGCACAGACAAGCACAAATGGCTTGAGCTTTCCTGAAGTACAAAATAACATCAATCGGGGGGCTTCAGATTATTTTTGGTTTTGGTTTTGTACAAAACCACACGGGTTTTCATGTGCATAGAACACATCAGTGTGTTTGCTAAGCGCTTGTGTGTCCAAATCGAGTATTTAAAGTGATGCAGTCAACTTAATTTCATAGTTAATCTGTCCTCACTCTTAACCGGTTAAGTTATTTTATTAATACAATCGGAATTTAAATAAAAATGCATATGTGAAGTACCCCTTTTCCAAATCTCCATTATATATATATATATATATATATATATATATATATATATATATATATATATATATATATCGTCTATTCATTTATGTGTATGTGTGTGTGTGTGTGTGTATATATATATATATATATATATATATATATATATATATATATATATATATATATATATATCCTAATCTGACTGCCATATGTAAATATTTTTAGGACACTTTATAATCTATTTAATCTTCCATCACTTTTTATTGCGTCATCTACTGAACTGTTTGTTGAAATCAAATAAAGATTTGTGGATGACAGTTCTGTTTATAGATGCATTTTGATATCTTGTAAATAGTAACTGTATATTGGATTAGTTAGGGTAATAACGCCTACTGTAATTATGCCATGTTCATGCAATATTAATGAGAACACACAGCCAGCAGAATAAATGAATGAGAACACATTCCTTTAAAGCACTGCTTTTGCTGATAGCTCGGTGTCAACTTTCTTTGCTGAGAACCAGGAACAGGAAGGGACGGAGACGATTTATATGAAATTCACTTGGCATGTTGGGTCGCAAAGGGCGGATTAGGCACAGAAAGCAATCGCTGCCCTTCCTGTTCCACATCTAAAAGGCGTGCTAGAAATGCTAGGCCCCTAGAGCGAGCACTGCCAATAAGCTTGTGTGACTGTTTGCTTTTGCTGTGCAGCCATAATTGGAATTGAACAGAGCAGAAACCTGGCTCCTTTACAAATGTCTCTTTCTTTCTCTCTCTCGTTTCACTTTTCTCATAAGGAGATGATAAACGCAATAAAGAAAAAAGCGGAGAGGTTTACAGTAGTGCTGACATATCTTACGATAGGCTGCATGGGATTGCACCGACTTTGGTACATTTGTTGTCGGGATGCATGACGTGTGCCAACTTGCAGCAAATCTACCCAGCCGGCCCTAATATATATATATATATATATATATATATATATATATATATAATATATCGGGGGCTGGCTATGTATACTGTGTGTGTGTATGTATATGTGTATATATATATATATATATATATATATATATATACATACACACACATATATATATATATATCCCCACACGTGTGGGTGTGTGTGTGTATATGTGTGTATATATATATATATATATATATGTATATGTGTGTGTGTATATATATATATATATATATATATATATATGCCCCCACACGTGTGGGTGTGTGTATATATATATATATATATATATATATTTATTTATTTATTGAGAATGGGAGATTGTGTAGATGCACATATGTTTACATCTTGAGCATTGGTTCCTGAGCTTCTGTCGGGCATATAACCATTGGCGCAGTCCTGAAGAGTCACTTTGTAATAGTGAGAGCAGTTGACTGCAGCACCTCTGCAGTGTGCGTCTTAATTATTATTTCAACAATTTAGAATAAAGTATATACAGCAATAAAACCTACGGAGACATACCTGTACATTAAAGGCTCTCAGTAAGCCATACACCGTGCGCAATGCTGGTGATCTACCAAAAGCGTAAATTATAGTATTTTGTGGGAATTTTTATTTTAAATGTTAAAGCAGCAATCCTGTTCAAAACAGGAATGGATTTTTTTCAACCTGGCGTGGGGGGGGGGGGGGGGTAGGGAGGGGGTTTTTACTGCTGTATTTTCAGCGATGTGTTCCCCCACCCCGTTCCTGAGAGAGTTTTAGGTTTGGTACACTTCCTGGTTATTTAATATTTTTCCTGCTGGACTTACGACAATGGCGGCCAAGTGTTGGCTTCAGTAGTGATTACATGGCCGCGACAGCCCCTGACTGGAGAAAATTAATGTGGAGGGAGCTCCAGTTCTGTTTTGACGAGATGGACCGCTCCAATGGACCGTTCATCCAATCATCCCCTAGTACACTGGGTAAGTTAATAAGGCCTCCAGCATGCCAGGGCCTGTGCTATACCAGGTATGTCATTAGGGCAACAAAAAGGATAAATGTGTCACCCTAGTTGTCCAATAGGAATCCACCGTGCGGCTCCCTTTTGGCCTGTGGTTTTGCGTCTATTTGGATTTGAAAAAAGGCACCTAAAACTAGAAGAATCTTCAGACCGGTTGTGCCCCTCAGCTGAAAATAGCACAGTTGTACTCCAGAGGATGACCCCCCACAGTTTGAATACTGTATTAAAAAAAAAAAAAAAAATTTTTTTTTTAAAGCCAGGATTTTTACTTTAAATTATGTATTTTTTGGTTGTACGTTTTTTGTCACATTTAATTTTTAAGTGTATTATTTTGGGAAATAACGGTGACAATGGTCCGTATAAATGAAAGATATCCTACATTTCAAAGATTTCGTTTTAATAATGTAACTCCTCCTAAACATATTGAGTGCACTAAATATGAAGCAGATGCTCCAAAGTCATCCAAGGCACTCACAGGAAAACTGCCAATAATCTTATAATTCATGGATGAATAAAGTTTATTATTACAGAATATATATATATATATATATACACACACACACACACACACATTAGAATAATGCAGTCAGCCGATGCACAGTAGTAAACATTGACGAGCATAAGCAGGTTAGGAATAGGAACATTTAATAGTTGCATTGACAGAACTCCTGATCATAGCGCTGCCACTTAGCGCTGCCACTTAGCAATGGACCAAAAGTCGGGTTAACATTAAGTACCCATAGGCCTGCTTAGGATCGTCTGTGCCTAAACCTACCCAGCCATGTCGGTAAATCTCTGCAGTAAATGATAGAAAGCTTCTGCCCTCACTCAAAGTTACACAAGGTCAGAGCCTTAAAAGAAGCAACCAAGATGGTTATATTTTTTCATCTTCTTCGGTAATGGGATGCCCAGTAGGGTTTTCTTTCAATCCCATCTTCTACAGTAGGTGCCTTTTTGGACATTTTGTAGAATAAAGAAACGTAATTGTGATACGTTGTGCCTGTGTCACGCTTGTGCTCTCCTCACAAGCGCAGGGAAAGGGAAGGGACCTGATAGCTAGGTGAGGAGGCCGCCGGGGATACGAAGGGAGTAAGTTGCCGCGCAGCTGGGGATCGGCGTACGTAGTCACGTGACCGCGCCGCGCGCATGAGAATGCGTGATGCGTCCGGAGGTGCGGTGCCTGGCTCAGACACGAGTGATCCAGCTGCATGTGCGCGCATGCTCTGACAGCAGAGCGGGAATGCGCGCGTTCTCAGGCACCACCGCAGGGGTTGCGGGAAGTCAACGCTTCAGCACAGAAGTCTGGAAACGGAAACCAGGAACTAGGACATGAACAGGAACATGGAAGGAGCCGGGGAGGAATGTCCAGAGCACAAGGTAACATCCACAAGGGAATTGCTTCTTGGAGGACGTCCAGCCTCCTTAAAGGCATAGTGCCAGAAACAGCAAGGTGCAGCGAAACTAAACATAACATAAGGGTTCTTAGTCTAATCCATTGGCCAAGGAATTATAAGCCTTCTACCACGTCAAGGTGAACCCTACTTAGCAGGTACCTACACTACCCGACGGTAAACTAACCGCAGTAGTATAAGAGTGACTGTCCCAGTCTTCCGGAATCCACAGGAGATAAGTAAAGGTCCCAAGGAGGTCCAGATAGGAACAGTATGCGATGAGTACTAGCAGGCACCAGGGCAGGCAGCAAATGACTAATAGCAGAGAGAAAGTCAAAGAGAGGCTTACTTCCTGTCAGGAGGAAGAGGGCAGAGTTTGCCAGAAAGCAAGATGGCGTTGCTTGCTTACTTCAGAATCCTTAAAGACACAGGATCTTGACTCGCAGCTAGAGGGCGGCGATCAGAAGTAAACAGGTAAGGAAGGAACACGCTGCAGGGGGCGTGTTCCGCGCATCGTTACAGCCTGATCTTATTGAAGTGTCTCCTTACAGGTGATTCCTTTTTATTTTGGTATAATTGTTGTTGCAGAGGGTTTGACCAATGTATAATTTACCTGACAGACATTTTAAGTGCATACACAACATAAAGTGGGTGGTTCAAGGCCTTTTATGATACTGTTACAGTTCCAAATGTAAACAATATCCATTTTAGGAATGGATTGAAATCGCTGCTGTTTTTTTTTCTTCTTTATTTTATTTTGTAGGACATCCTCCTTAGTGATGCCATCGCCTGTATTCTTCACTCTTTTGTAGAAGTACAAGGGTGTTTATTTAAATAGGTGACCAACAGCCTTATCCCTGAACAATGTGCATAGTAAAGAATCTCACTAAATTCAGGCTACTTTCTTTTTACTCTCCAATATTTATTTCAACGGATAACCTCTGGCTAGAAATCTCTTGACCACTGTGGTTGCACTTTTCTCAATCAGTTGCAGAGATTCTACATGCTCTTAATAGTAGACCATATGGGAGACCGTTTTTTGGTGTTTTTAGGATGCTAACTGTCTATTACTAGCACATTGTTTATTAGCAGGCTTTGAAAAAGGTCTGTGATATCCATATCTTTGTACTGCAGCCTCAACGAGATGTATTTTCTGTCAATTCCACTCTAACGTGAATTTAATCGTAGGATGGCCTAAATTAGCTCCATGGTTTTTAACTGTACCAACCCACCACTCCAGATGAAAAATGCACCATCAATATAGCGACCCCTTACAAACTGGCTAATATGATTTCCAATTATTGTCTTCAATACTTCTTTAATTGCTGCTAGCCCTTCACTATGCATAATAGCGGTGTACGTTCTGACTTCTATAGTACCAAGTATGTCTTGAGTCTTTTAAATGAAGTAATAATCCCACAAGAACAGGTCGTTATTTGGTCAGTAGTGCCCTGTTCTTCAGGTATAATACAAGCCCCTTCACTAAACCTGCCCCATACCCCTTTGCTCAACCAGCCCTTCTTCCGCCCTTTCGCTCAAACAGCCAACGTTCCCATCTCTAGGCTCATTTGTCCCCCTCCTGATCGTTTGCTTCCCCACCCCTTTGACTCAACCTCCCAATCTCCCCTCCCCCTTATTTTGACCGCCCAACTCCCTCTCGGCTGCCTGACCTTTTTCTTAACTGCCACCCATCCTGCTGAGCAGGAAGGTGGGGATGGTGAAGCATAGCTGCCATCCTGCCTATAATCAGAAATAAAAGATAAACTCTTCAAACATTCTGTTGTATCTGTGATGTAAGCGTCTAAGCTCTGGCCTATTGGCTGTAAAAAAAAAACAGTCCAAATATTGAAACAGTGGTTGTGAGACACTGAACGACCGGGTCACTATTCATCTACCAGGATGATTGAAGATAACTTTGAGAATCTTGGGCAGCAAATAAAGGACTAGAGTAATTGGAAATTTCTGCACCAAGAAGTTTGCAATGATCTTATCAATAATACCCTTTTTAAATACATTACATACTACCTTGATAATTGTTTAAATGTAGAAGTTGGATCATTAAGTATGGCTGGGGCCATGGTAAAGCAGACGGTGCGGACGCGACAGCACTCTGAGCGAACAGACTGCCTTAAGGCAGTGTGCGTCCATGAGACGTGCGGGCGCATGGAAGCAGGAGGGGGCGCGCGTTGCGCAAGAAATCAGTTCAAACTGATTTCTTGGCGCGACAGGCCGGTCACATGAGCGGTTCGGCGAACCAGCTCTGTGACACTCCTCGGCACGACCCCCACGGCCCGTCCACCATTGCCAGGTAAGCCCCCGCTCACTGACCAGCCTCCGCACAGGCGAAGGCACCATGGCCCCAGCCTAATAGACAACAGTGTTAAGTATTCCCTAAATGTTGGCTTGCCTCTTCAAGGTTTATTTGTCCCTGTCCATCACAACTGCTGCCCCTCCTTTTATCTTTTTTTTTTCTACAATAGTTTTACCATGCTACATTGTTTTTTCTGGGGGGACCCTAAACCATACCCTTTTTTTCTGTTGTATTGGCGTATTTGATTCCAATTTAGAGTTTTAACCAAGTTTATAAAAGTCTTTAAAGCAGTACTACAAGTTGCAGTTTGTTTCATTTATTTATTTTAGTTATTGCATTGAAGTAGATGGTCCCGGACCTGAACTGCGTTATTTTCAGGTCTGGGGACCCCGTTTCCCGAGATACCTCCATTGGGGGTGCCGGTATTTCCGTCGTGTTTTCAATGTTCGTCGTCATGCGGACCAATAGAAAGCCGCCGTGGATGACGTCACAGCTTCCAATTGGCTGCAAGATGTGGTACATTTAAAGCCACCATTATGTTAGACCCAACAAGCCCTGTCGGGCAGCTACCTGCACTGAGATACTGGCACCCCATGTTTCTTGGGTAACAGGGGGTCCCGTGAGTTGAAATCAACACAGTTCAGCTCCGGAGACCCCCGGCTTCAATCCTACAACTACAAAATGAACTGCAAGTTGCAGTGCTACTTTAATGAGGTGTTTGTAGTTGGTGGACTACTAAACTAAACGAGTTACAAGAATATTGTAATGATACAGGGCCGGCTTCATCAGCTTGAGTATTGGAAAAAAATAAGATGAAGATTAAACAAGACTTTAACTGTTTTAACGGGAACACTTTCATAATAAAAAAATAGACATTTGCAAGGCTATATGGATTATGTTTGTAATTTACGGGTATCATTAAGTAATGATAAATGTTAAAAAAAATAATAATTTAGAATGTATTTAGTTTTAACATGTATTACCAGTTGTATTTTTAAATAAATGATCTTTTAAAATACAATAAAACACAGTTTCTTCCTCATTTAAGTGAACATCAGAGATAAGTGTAGGGAAGGGGGAAAGGGGAAAATACAGGGCAAAGCGATCCTTTTGGAAATAAGAGGTGACACTACAGTATGTACAGTACGATGAGAGGGGAACACGGGGAGCCAAGGTCCCTTTTACATTGGGGCTCTCTACCTCTGAAGCTGCATGTCACTCGTTGTACCTATAACTACAGCAATATCGCATCAACAAAACATTTTGATATTGGCTTGTTTCTTATTATTGCGATATTGCCATCATATTGATATATTGCCCAGCGCTGATATATACATATGGTATATCAGTAAGTGGAGCAGCTGTACTTTCAGGGGGACTGAAACGGACATATCCACAATGTACAGGGCTAAAGCTCTATTTAAAAGGCTAATTAGTGGAAAGTAGATTTTAGCTGTTGATATGTATCATAAGGAAAAGAAAGAAGCACAGTAATGGGAGAAGGTGGGAAAAGAGAGGTAATAGACACTTGAATGGGGTACAAAATCCTGTTTATGACATGGCTGGAAAATAAAATTGAGGGCTCCTTACCTGCGATACTTGATGCTAAACATCTTTGGCTAATCCTCTCCAGCTGAGATAGTCCCCTTCATGTAATGCCTCTTGAAATAATTAGATGCTGACACAGCCGTTACCTTTTCGATGTACACCATATGGATTCCTCTTTGTACACTTCCCTTAAGCCCAGTATTTCATGTTTGCTGCTTCCTTCAGCAACTCCACTACAACACCACTCTCTTGAAAAAGGCCAACACTTCACAAAAAGCTCAGCCAATTGATTTTGTCTTTTATTGTCTGCGGCAAATGCGGTATCCTCAATTCTGGTCTAATCATCAAGATTATTATTAATATTTCTTTAATAGGACATTGAAGCAACAAACTGTGCATTCCCTTATTCATTGGTCCAAGGCCATTCGCTAAATTGGGGGTATCCTGTAAGTAAAATCTGTGAAAATTGTATATAATTGTTTTTTTTTTTTTTTTTAGCAGGTTCAGGTCCTGTATAGCGCTGCTAGTTTTACGTAGCGCTTTACAGAGGCATTTTGCAGCACAGGCCCCTGCCCCGTGGAGCTTACAATCTATGTTTTTGATGCCTGAGGCACAGGGAGATAAAGTGACTTGCCCAAGGTCACAAGGAGCCGACACCCGAAATTGAACCAGGTTCCCCTGCTTCAAACTCAGTGCCAGTCAGTGTCTTTACTGAGCCGCTCCTTCTCCCCATTTATCTTACTATAAATAATAGTATTTTACCAGCACAATTGTTTTAAGAAATTCAGTTGCGTAGGACAAGATACTAGTTATTCTATATGTATATGTCATTATCACTAAATAAGGCTTAAAAAAGAAATATATATATATATATATATATATATATATATATATATTGAATTTACCAGGCTGTATGGATTATGTTGTCATTTATAGGTATCATTAAGTAATCATGCATGGTTATCTTTGATCTTTCCATCCACAGTTAAAACACTTGCAATCTAAGACATGTATGCTATGTATACATTGCATTCTATTTATTTCCTGACAGGGTAAAATCCTTGAATTTGGTAATGTGATATATCCAAGTCTGGGCAGGCTCTGAAATGTGGATTTGGCTTGTTTGTATGAAGGCTAAAATAGATCTCTGACAAAGTACCATTGTTTGCAGTCACATAATTGTATATGAGGAAAGTACAAGTTACTGGTTCAATGATAGCAGGGTAACTACATACAGTAACGCTTTCAAAAAATATATATGATTGATTCAAGAGAAAGGAGAATGGTATTATTTATGATAAATGCTTCATGCACCATTCTGTATTTTATACTCGTAACATATCCTTCCTACAGTATATTATTATTGCATAACTAATAATGGGCCTTTTTGAAGTGAAACTTCTTTGCTGGCACCTAGTAAATTTTCATAGGACAAATCTCCTTTGTGGAGACAGAAGTGTGTAACGGAAGTGACGTACTTGAACTGTGTCGCCGTGTGCATGCGCAGAAACGGTGAACAACGCCTGTGCATGCATAGAAGCAGACAGTGCCGACTGCGCATGCGCAGAAGCGGCTAGCACCACCTGCACATGCGCAGAAGTGGCTGTCACGCACACTCTCACACCTCTAAGGCTGGGGCCATGGTACCGCAGACCGTATGGACGCGTCCGCACGCTGTGCGAACAGACTGCCTTAAGGCAGTGTTGGCGTCCATGCGGTGTGCAGGCGTGTGTCCGCGGAATCGGGAGAGGGCGCGCGTTGTGCAAGAAATCAGTTCAAACTGATTTCTTGGCGCGACAGGCCAGTCACGTGAGAGGTTCACCCAATGAGGGCGAACCAGTTCCGTGACGTGACTGGCACGCCCCTAGACAAGCTAACGGACAGCGCACGTACCATGGCCGAAAAATGCACCCGCTGCAAGCAGGTTCTGTCACAGCCGCGCACACCTCCACATGGGCGAAGGCACCATGGCCCCAGCATAATGGGCAGGTTGTGTCCCATGTACACCTAGGGAAGCGGGGCAATATGCAGACCGTGTGTGCTATTGGGCGGTTAGACGAACATGCACAGACTTACAAAGGAGACATCTATAGTAAACAGATCTCTACTCTTAACTAAGCTCAGGAGTTACACAGAGACACACATCTAATTACATTTGGCCACCATTAAGATGGCTGCTGCTATAAGGTTTAAGAAGCAAAATTAAAGTTAAAAATGATAATGGCTTAAGTTGGAAGAATTATTCTACTCTATAGTATGTTTAGAAGGGTAAATGGACATTTAAGCATTGCTCAAGTTAAACAAAACACATGCTCCATAAAGAGTAATCAGGATTAGTCATGTCAGGCTGAATTATTAACCCATTGCCAACCAATCCAACAACAAAAAAGAGGGGGGAGGGGGCGAGCACTTGCGTTGTATCAGAAACTTCTTTGCGTTTTGTCACTGAAATTATATTCTGATTTTTATGATTTTCATTGAATGAAAGACTTTTTAAAGGGGGAGGGGTCGAGCACTTGCGTTGTATCGGAAACTTCTTTGCGTTTTGTCACTGAAATTATATCCTGATTTTTATGATTTTCATTGAATGAAAGACTTTTTAAAAGTAACGGCATTTACATAGTTTAAAATCAAAAATATATGTAACTTACTTTATTATCAATAATTAAGTCAATTGTATCATCTATTTCAACTTATACTATGGAAATTTCTACTGAAAAAAAAATACTCTCAGAAGTCTTTCATTCAATCAAAATCATAACAATCAAAATACAATTTCACTGACAAGACAAAGAAGTGTCACTTAAAATGCACGTGCTCAGACAATACACACACTTTTTCCCCTATTATTCATGTCATGTACTGTATGCCAAGTTATAGACCAGCAATATATGAGAGCATATTTTAGAATGATTGACTGTTCAATGTGGAGATTTGCAGATATCAGTTCAGACATTTATACGTACAGTACTCGTATCCCAAGGAAGTGTAGACCTAATTGGATTGAGTTCACTAACATTGATTAAACTATTCTGAAAGTCCTGTTCTAGAATGGGAAATATATAGAAACTAGGCACTCAAAAAACATATTACACATTATAACAAAAGCATAGTTTTAACAAGTAAGACACGATGCCAATGTTCAGTTGAAGTCTGGTGAAGTTCTACCTACCATATTATTTCAAGTAACTAATGGCAAATAAAAATACCACTTGTCAACATATTCACGTCTCAGACAGGTCTGCAACCCGGCTTCTAGCATAGAATGCTTCCACTCCAGGAAAGGATTCTGGGTAAAGACAATGCCATGCAAATGAGCACACAATGTCACCTCTTGCTTCATGTCCATTTTAACATGGACTACCCCTATAAGCTCATGCCTGCCGCATTACACAGCTTTTCAGCACAGCCTGGGCCAATGAAGGGCATAACCAGTAACCCTACTTACAGACAGCTAGAAAACTACTAGAACGTTTAATTATACAGGCATAACACTGTCTCAAACTACAGGCCAATCTCACTTCTCCCAATTCTATCCAAAGTTATGGAAAAATGTGTCCACTCCCAATTAAGCGAGTTCTACACCAAGACAAATTTCCCTAGCCAATTCCAGTCTGGGTTTCGTCCCAAACACTCCACCGTAACTACCCTGCTAAAAGTTTGCAATGAAATCCAGTGTGGAATGGAACGGGGACAACTCACTGGTGCAGTATTCCTAGATTTTGCAAAGGCTTTTGACACAGTTGATCATGCTATCCTGCTTAACAAACTCCAGAGCTCTGGAATAGGGAAACATGCTTTAAACTGGTTTCAGTCCTACCTATCAGGAAGATCCCAACATGTGTCCATCTCAGGCTCTAACTCCAACCCCCTGGATATCACTTGTGGTGTCCCGCAAGGCTCTGTTCTGGGGCCCCTACTCTTCTCAGTGTTCATTAATGATCTTCCCACAGCTTGTAAGGAAGCCTCAATACACATGTATGCAGATGACACAATCCTGTATGCACACAGCCATAGCCTCTCTGACCTTCAACACATACTTCAGTCTGACTTTTTGAGACTCGAAAACTGGATTTCCCAAAACAAACTGTTTTTAAACACTGACAAGACTGTAACAATGGTATTTGGGACCAAGACTAAATTTGTAAAGCTTCCAGTGACTGAGCTCCTGATTAGAACCAACGCTAAAACCACCCTAACACCTGTCACTAGTTTTAAATACCTGGGCTTATGGTTTGACTCCCACTTAACATTCGGGATGCACATTGATACCCTGACAACCAAGACCTATGCCAAACTAGGGGTACTTTACAGGAACAAATCCTCCCTAAGTCTCCTGGTCAGAAAGCGTATTGCACAGCAGATGCTAATGCCAATTATTGACTATGGAGACATAGTATATGGCTCGGCTCCTCAAACCCACCTTAGCAAACTTGACACCCTCTACAATTCAATTTGTCGTTTTGTTCTCCAATGCAACTACAACACACATCACTGCGAAATGCTCAAAGAACTAGATTGGTCATCACTAGAGTCTAGGCGCAAAGTTCACCTTTCCTGTCTCACCCTCAAATACTTTCTGGGCAAGCTACCCAGCTACCTGAACAAGCTCCTCACCCCTACCACATGCAGTACCTATCACCTGAGATCAGACTCCAAAAGACTATTCATGGTCCCAAGACTCAACAAAGTATCCGGACGTTCCTCCTTCTCCTTCCGTGCACCCCAAAACTGGAACAACCTACCAGAGACTCTCATATCCACCACCAGCTTAAGTTCTTTCAAATCTAAGGCTGTCTCACACTTTAATCTGGTCTGTAACTGTTTCATAAGCTCATAATATATATTTTCTTTAACTGTGCATGCAATGTCTTGTATATAAATGTATACCTTGTCCATTTATGTAACTGTATTTGTAACCATGTATTATTTGTTTTACTCTGTGCCCAGGACATACTTGAAAACGAGAGGTAACTCTCAATGTATTACTTCCTGGTAAAATATTTTATAAATAAATAAATAAATACCCCGCATTAACGTACGCAATGGGACCGGAGCATGTATGTAAAGCGAAAATGTACTTAAAGTGAAGCACTACATTTTCCCACTTATTGATGCATGTACTGTACGGCAATCGTCATATACGTGCATAACTGATGTAAATAACGCATGTGTAACAGGCTCTATAGTTTCCCCGCTTGCGCACACCTTCGGTACAGGTAGGGAGCCGGTATTGCTGTTCAGGACGTGCTGACAGGCGCATGCGTGAGCGCCGTTTGCCTATTGGGCGATATGTACTTACTCGCGAGTGTACTTAAAGTGAGTGTCCTTAAAGTGGGGTATGCCTGTAATGTAGCAGCTTTTGATTATCCAGCAATATACTGAATCTGTACATATATACTTTCTTTAAAAAAAACAAAAACAAAAAACAGGTAGGCTTTCAAAGTGTACATATTTGTTTTGAGACACTTATTTACATAATAACATTTTCTATTTATGGTAGTTTGCTCTTGCCCATTGAATCCATTTCCCGGGTCTCTGTGCTGGTTCTCATGGAAGAGCTGTCCGTGAGCATGTGAGCATGTGAGCTGTGAGCGTGCTGGGGGCACCAGGCAGGATGTCGTGCCATCCATTTTGATAGCTGCTATTGCTCACTTATTTGCTGTCTTCAATAACTTTACACCTTACAGTGTGCTGTACTGTGTGACTTGACAATGTGTTACATCAGGAGTAGCTGAACTGGGAACAGATAAACTGTATTAAAAAAACGGGTGAATCCTTTTCCCTTCTTCCTCATTTTCCATTCTTCACTGAAATATATGTTCTTTGACGACAATTTCAAAGGAGGTATATGTGGTATTGTGCAGAAGGTTGTAACCTGTACCTCTGGTCTAGTGCCATATTTTTGTGACTTTGGCAAACTACAATAGATGGTCAGGTATACTTTGTTTTTGTTTTCTTTTTGTGCATGATTTATACAGTAAAATTATGCCTTTAGCCTTTTTTAAACAATTTATAGTTGTTTATGATAGTACAGTAGTGACATTAATTTGTTTTTGACATGCTTTATACATACCCGTTGTTGCAAAATGTGGAATATATAAATATGGTCTTGTCTTTTAATTTGAAAACTACATCATTTTAATTTGACTTCACAAATAGAGCACAAGGCCAATTTGACTTGGATATTGATTTCAAGTTCTCATTGATCATTTTTTTAACGATACATACAGTTTGTAAAGTCAATTCCTGACATGATAATGATTATTTCTATAAAGTGATTCCTGGGGGCAAGAGGCTTTCCTATGGATTTGTGTCATGTATTAATAACTAAGCTACTTCGAGATTTAATGTAAGTTCTTTATGGTTTTGTCATGAAAGCAGCCCCTACCCTTGGTATAACCACAGGCGCAGATGCAGTGTCAGCTTTTCAAACTTTCATTTCTTTGTGAACTGGTCCATTAGGTCATCATGTTTTAATATGCATGGTCCAATCATTGCATACACGCCTTTAGAATACTTATGCATGAGATGGTCATACATCTAGTCAATATTATAACCAGCTCTTCAAAGGGAACATAAGCAAAACAGCATAGTATGACAATAGGTAACATGCAGTAACAAGGAACGCAGTATCCAGGCACTCCTGTAGTTTTAGTGAAGGAAAAAAGATCTTTATTCAGACAGGATCGACATTTCGGTCCGATCTAGGACCGTTGTCAAGATCTTGACAAAAGTCCTATATCGGATGAAAACACTGATCATGTCTGAATAAATATCTTTGTTACTTCACGAAGACCAATGGGGATTGCTTGGATTCTTCTTTCCTTGTTATATACAAGTTTCCTCCGTGGCTACTTGATCTTGTGTGCACCTGTAGCAGGACTACAGTACTGTGAGTACTCCTAACCTTGAACACAATAGGTAATATGAGCCATATTTTTATTTATTTTACTGTGATCAAATAATACTAACATTTAATTGTGACATGTTTTAGGTTAACCTGAATACTTAGCACAACATCGAATGGTTCAAGTTGGAAATCTAACCTTCGTAAATGACTGTATTTTCTGACATCTGGTAAATGAAATATTGCATTGTGCCTTATGTTGGGGGATAATTGCAAGCACAATGTTTGTTTGCTACAGTGAATAAAAGCATGGCGGGCAACTTTTAATACTTAGAAAAATGTTATCTGCAGGACTGAAATGTGCAATTAATTGGAAATCGGGGTGCTACTAAATTGTTTTGGAGGCTAAGCACAGTAGACTGAATTGTTTTAGAAGCGGCTTGTCTAATTATTGTGTCTGCCAAATTCATCTATTTCTGGGTCACTCCCATCTCCTGGGTTGCTGCCTGGAATATTGCTGCAATACGTGTTTCAATTGGCTATTCTCCTGTCATGCATAACTTTTCAAGGGAGGCTGACTTTTTTTCATGCATTGTACTGCGTATTTATTTAACATTACCTATTTAAAAGGGTGGGGTCATGTTTTGATTTTGACTGTATGTTCACGCAAGGTTTTATTTTAACTGGCATTTTCTCTTCCCTCTATTTTGTCTCTCAGGTTTGTCGTTTACTTAAAAAGTGCCTTTTCTGAAGTCACTTTTGCCAGAAAGTGCTACAGCGGACCCTTTGTGGTTTTAACACGACCTGCTTGCCAAATACACAGTACCCTGTTCTGACGTGTGGCTGCAGTTCCATCGGCTGTCTTCACTTGCCAATAGCTCAATGTGAAGTGGAGTGAGGGAGCATCAGCAAACAAAAATCACCAAGAGGAAAAAAGAGAAACACTGGCTGCGCAGTGAAGATTGTGTGGATTTCCCAAAACGGCTGACACCATTTTTATCACTGTTCAATTGATACCAGAAAGTGGACAACCGAAAATTAATTTTCCGTAGAGAAGTGTCAATTGAATCAGAGTAACTTTCTGAAGTTGTCGGCAAAACAGTCAAGCTACCCTGACATTTCCAGCTGCTGAGGATTGAGAGTATGTTGTCTTCTCAGCCAAAAGTGTTTAAGTGGGGCAACTTGATTGATGAGTGACTTAATTACTTGATTGTTGGCTTTTCTCATGCTGTTTTGTGTGTTTTGGAGTCCGTTCAGCAGCTTATTCCATCTAACACAGCCACACTTTTCTTTTTGCTGAAAATTTCGGAAGATTTTGGAGCTCGAACTGACTTTGTTAGCTTGACAACTACCAGCAAAACTTGAGTTCGTTTTTGGGTTTGTCCAGCATGGCTTTGAATGTTGCTCCTGTACGAGACACAAAGTGGCTGACGCTGGAAGTGTGCCGACAGTTTCAGAGGGGCACTTGTTCGAGGTCTGACGAGGAATGCAAATTTGCACACCCACCGAAAAGTTGTCAGGTTGAAAACGGACGTGTCATTGCCTGCTTTGATTCCCTAAAGGTAAGGAGTATCCGATAGAAATGATGAGGTTGAAGTTAGGTGTGTCTGGATTAAGCAGCATCTTATTATCTTTGTATGGTTGTGTAAAATATGATTATATTTCGCACATTTATCTCACAATTTTTTTAAACTGTGTACAACATTAATGCTGAAGTTGAACTGTTTGTTGTTTCAGACACAAATACATGATAATTAGGAAAAGGAGTGTAACATATAGTTACAGTTCCTTCCTACAGTCCCTCTCTTTTCTCTTTCTTGGCTTTTTTTCTTTTCTTTTAGGTAATTGCTATTTTCACCATCTTCACTGCTACAGGTATATGGACTAGCAAAAAGCCATTGTCCCATGTATACAATTTTGTATGTACATATTGCATTGTGTGTATATATTATATAGCTTCCAAAAATGTACTCCACACCTAACAAAAGAGACAATACAGTGAATTATAATTTAAGAAGTGCAAAAAAAATAATCAGAAAGGTGATTATTTTAGAAATACTGGGACACATATAAGAGCACGTGTGAACAAGAGTGCAACTTACTGTATTTACATGTATCACTGCTTTTTAGAAAACGAAACCTTCTTCCTTCAGGCATAAGTGCTGTGTGTCTCTTTTCAGCCAAATCTGCCCCTGCACAGGCAACCCCAGCAGTAGAAGTAAGGGCAAATTTCCTGTTTGGCAAGTTCTTCCTTAGAGTGTAGTCCTGTGCACTGGAGTACATACACACACACACACACACACACACACACACACACACACACAATCTATATATGCATAGCCAGTACAACCAAACCCACACTGATGAGACCCATTAAGGTCGAAACGGATGTCGGTGGGTGGGTTTACTGGCTATGCATCTTAACCCAGGCTGTGCTCAAAGCTGTGAAATGCAGCAAGCATAAGCTTACAGGGGACCATGTTATATGGTTTTGAAGCAAAAGGTGGCACTGTGTGCTCATTTGCATGTCATTTCCCAGAATACATTGCTGCAGTGGAAGCACTGTGTGCTGGGTGATATAATAGTGAAAGGCGGGGTTGCAGACCTGTCTTAAGACATGCAAATGAGCATACAGTTATATTTCCATTTGCTATATATATATATATAGATATACATTCCTGTGTGTGTGTGTGTGTGTGTGTGTGTGTGTGTGTGTGTGTGTGTGTGTGTGTGTGTGTGTGTGTGTGTGTGTGTGTGTATACACACTGAATATTTATTTATATATATTATATAACGTGTGTGTGTGCGTGCTTTTCAGTATTGTATTTTAGCTTGATATGCTAATATTAGTAATTTATATTTTCATAATATGAAAGATGCAGACCAAGCAATATCCACATATCCACTATATGTGGTTTTTTTTTTAAATAAATCAGTTCTCTACTATGAGAAAATACTTGTAGAATTTTTTTTTAACAACTCTGACATTTTTTATGTATTATAATGTAACAAGCAATTTTTGTTGCTATAGCAACCATTTACAAAGTCACATCCCCTTCCTCTTCTGAAACAGGCTCTTACACACCCCTTTTTGAGCCCTGCCCTCTCTGTAGCAGTGCACTGTGCGTGTAAGCACCGCCCCTCAATGGGGCTGGGCCCAGTAGTCATCATAACGCTGAAGGTGCAGCTGCGCCGTACTGCAAGGTTTTTTTTACAACTCAATGAAATTGAGTTTAAACCTTGCGACGGAGGCGTGGCCACGCCCCCACCGGCGGTTCACCCAATGAGGGCGAACCAGCTGCGTGACGTGATGGCCACGCCCCCGCAAATCCCCGACCACGCCCCGTCGCAAGCTCCCTCAAACCGCAGATCGCGGTTAGCGCTGTGCACGCAGCCCCCGCCCCCCCCCGACCCCGCCGGGGGCGCGTGTCACAGTCATGACTGGGACCGCAGCCTATCTAGTAACTGGCTGGTTACATGATCTGCCCCACAGAATGTTGCATCTTTTGTCCTCTTCTGCTGCACTGACAGAC
>NC_134485.1:272602095-272704595 GCF_040206685.1 Ascaphus truei | reverse complement strand
CTGCCGCAGGTAAGCACTCGACAGCGGCCAAAATGCACTCGCCCGTGGCGATCGGGCGACTGCATTTATCGAGCCTTGTATACAGGCATACCCTGCATTAACGTACACAATGGGACCGGAGCATGTATGTAAAGCGAAAATGTACTTAAAGTGAAGCACTCCCTTTTTCCCACTTATCGATGCATGTACTGTACTGCAATCAACATATACGTGCATAACTGCTGTAAATAACGCATGTATAACAGGCTCTATAGTCTCCCCGCTTGCGCACAGCTTCGGTACAGGTAGAGAGCCGGTATTGCTGTTCAGGACGTGCTGACAGGCGCATGCGTGAGCTGCCATTTGCCTATTGAGCGAGATGTACTTACTCGCGAGTGTACTTAAAGTGAGTGTCCTTAAACCGGGGTATGCCTATATATATATATTTATAACAACAAAGAAAGCACAGCGCACCAGAGTGAAAGGCAGAAGGTGTATTAAAAAACATACAAACATATATCACAAACTTACATTGAAATAAGTAAAAAATGAGCTCCATGCAGTCCCAGTGAGAGCAGGAAGGTCCAAAGCTGTGATTCTGATGGGACCCACTGCACTAGGTCCCAGGACACACTGCTCACAGCACTCGGGAAATCTGGGGATCACAATAAACGGCTCAACAGCTGATTCATGCATGACCCTGAGGAAGGTCCCGTTACGGTGACCGAAACGTTGGTTGCAATGCCTCTCTTGTCTGCAATACAGACTTCGGTTTGAATTTAACCCTCAGTGTGCTGTCTCTTATTATCGGATACCCCTCTGGTAATTATTATCTACATTATTTTTATGGGATAAGCACCTGTGTTTTGCTTGAGTTTTGTGTGCCTACTGCTTTCTTTGTATGTATGTGGGTATATATATATATATATATTGAACCTTAAAGGAGCAATCTACGGTCTTTTCTCTCAGCTGCCACGTGAGCAGTTCAGCCAATGAGGGAGAACTGCTCGTGGCCATGCCCGTCATTGCAATTGATAAATGAAAATTTCTGAGATGCTCTGTGTTTTTCTGTACTGGTGTCACATATTTCACACACTTGTCTTGTCTTCCTCTTCCGTTGCATAAAAAATACAAGCTACATTTTACACGTCATCTGTTCTGACTGAGCCTCCTTTCTGGGACTTCTAGTGCCCTGTATCGTATAACATACTCGTTTCTACTGCAACAGATGGGGCAGACATAATCACAGGGTTATCATCACCTCAGGTGCACCTACTTTGCAGTAGTAAATGAATTTTAGCAGCGTTCAGTGGGTGATGAAATGGTCAGCTCACAGCAGCAAAATAAGACTCGACTGGCATAGAATAAGGCAGGGGTGCGCAAACTGGGGGGCACGCAGCATTTTCAGGGTGGCGCGGCACTTACAGAAGCCCCACACTTTCCCCCAAAGCATTTAAATTCAATGCCGGGGAAGCGCGTATGGCCTCTAAGTTCACTTACCTTGTCTCCGGCGACTTCTGGAGACGTGTCGCCGCGGCAACGCGGCTTCATATGACATCGTAATGTCAGAGACAAGGTATGGGGGGGTGGGCGCGAGCAGGGGGGGAGAGCAGGCAGGGGGGCGCAGACAAAAAAAAGTTTGCGCAACCCTGGGATAGGGTACAAATCCTGAGCCATAGTAATGTGCCAAATAACAAATCTAACCATGATAAAGACATGAAAGCTGTTCTTAAAAAATACTATATCGGAAGTGGGTAAAATAATATGCACAGTACGAAATATAGTATTACATTTGAAAAAGCTGCAGACTAAATCTACTGTATGTATACAGTAAATCTACTGTATGTATAGTTAGAACAGCAACTTCCTTCTGCTTCTGCTTCTGCTTGTTTTGTTCTAAATCGCTTTAGCTCATACAGTATATTCCTTTTATATACAAAAAAAATTAGCTCGGGGGTGGGCAACATGATATACCTCAAGGGCCAGATGTGCGGCACTTAAGCCATGAAAATGGCCACACATTACCGACAGATGTAGCCAGACTTAATGTCCCCATGACCACGAGAAGGTGCGAGATTACAGCCATGTCAGCACTTTGTTGTCTGCGGCTCGGCTACGGTCAGCCGGCATAATAATGTGTGCGGTTACTTATGTTGGTGCACTTCAGTACGTGTGGCCGGCAGGTGGTGCATTGACTATCTTTGCCTATGATACTCCGTAGCCGCAGATTGCAAATAACTGCCGGGGAATTACACTTGTTGTTTTGCGGCACAAAGAACAGGAAGTCTGGCTACATCTGTACTAGGGTCAGCTTAGTTCCAAAAGTGCTAAAGAATTCTATTATTGCATACAGCAGAGGGCGTTGTGCAGTATCTGTGCCCTTGCATGCCTGAACTTCACACATGTTTCAATATGAGATACGACGTAGAAATGTGTCTCTTTAAACACCACTTTTCTTTGTTTAATGACCTTGTACTTTTCAAAAGAAGTACTACTGTAGTATCAGACTTTACTCAAAACACTATGCGTTAAGGAGATTTGTCTCAGTCCGTTTGAACATAGCATGGAACATGGCACTTACTAAATGTGAGACAAAACCTGCCGGCAATTATGCTTATTTGATTTATTCTGCCATTCCAAACACTACAGATAAAAGGTTAACTCTACCTGGGATCTATCAGTATATTGCTACAAAGTACCCATTCTACGCCAAGAAAACAAAAATGCGGTGGCGCAAAAGCAGGAGGGACGTTGCAGCCGTGGGTAGGCCCCTCCAGTCAGCTTCTTAATGCTGATGAATACTGTCCCGCTCCTTACACTGGGGACTAATGATTAGCACAGCCCAGTGGGCCAGTTCTTATCAGTGCACTGTTACAAGGCAGCTTTGGAAGTGAGAAGGTGCAACATCCCCACTCTTTCGGCATTGGGGACAGAGGGAGAGTGGGCTACTTGAGTGGCCAGTGGTTGCGGGCCGCAGTTGAAGCCCCTGGGCCGCCTGCTACCCACCAATGAACTAACATGAGCATGAATCCTGTGTGTCCTTTCTAGTGCAGGAGGTTGAACTGCAGCATTCTATCAAGGACACCTCCTACCTTTCCACTTAGAAATTGGTAGCAGTATATGGCAAATAGGTAAATATTTCTGTCTTGAATCAGACACAAGTGTGATGTTAAAGAAAAGTGACAAATTCAAATTACGTTTCTGGGTACAAGGAAAAAAACAAAATACTGTAGTATGTTTCCACGTTTCACTAAGGCTACTTTAAGACATTTTAAAGAGAAGATAACAGATTTAGGGGGTACATTTATAGATACCGAAGTGGTCGCCTGGGACGTTTTGAAGCCTATGGGGATTTGCGCCAGGAAAAGGCCCAAAACAGCCACTTTAGATATATAAAATATGGCCCTTAGGGAGCTTGTCTTAGATGTAGATACACCACCCAGACTTCCTTACAGAATACCGAGAATACTGTATGTATGCCAGGACTTTTTTTTGTGTTCATTTTCCCTTCAGTAGAATTGGTTTCTTAAGTAGTTTCCCCTTTTATCCTATTTTAAGCGTGCCAGCTGAGAGCACACAGAATATGTTTAATAAGCTGAAGAGTTTATTAATAGGTTTTAAGAATGAGACTATTCTTTCTAATTAGTTATTAACCTTTAAATCCTGGATGCACCAGGGGATTTAATTCAATCCATGTCATCCGAGCAGTGGGGTGTTTTGACTTTACTTCAGTCAGCACATAAGCTTTTCAATTAAAGTAATTTGGTATTATTATTTACTTGAATTTTTTTCAAAATGTCAAAAAAAAATGCCATTTTACCAGTGCCCATACTATTGTCTTTTAAACTGTTTAGCTTTTGGATACAATTTAAAGCAGTAAGTACACTGTATGTGTTTTTCCCTTAGTATTTTTATTTTATTTTAATAGTAAATTTGTTAATTACATCAAGAATTGGGAATGTTATCTCGTATTTAACCAGTTTGAATTGAGATAATCTTGTACTAGATCCCTTTAGTAGAGCTGGGCAAAATCTTTTTGCGGATTTGAATACTGTATGCCTCGAGTCAGCCGATTCCACGGATTCATCTCAAAGGACAATCCGCCTTTTCCAAATTGAATTCTCTGTCACTCACAATCAGTGCGATGGATTAATAATTCGGACCAACATCCGTGATCCGCGGATGAGGAGGAGGAGAAGAGGGGTATAAATAGAGGTGTAGCCCCCAGGCATACTTTTCTCTTTTTGGATTATTAAAATTATTGTTCTTATTAATGGGTTCTTATAAATGCTATCTGCGGGCCTGGGTCACGCGGCACACCGGCACCTCAGCCATAATCTAGACCCAAATCCAGGGCCTGGGGTCCCAACGGATGTGTCGTCGTCCCCATCGCCAGCGCCCTCCCACGTGCAGATTCTGAGTAGCAGTTTCCCTTAATATACAGTCCTGGCCTGACCGGCTCGTGGTGGCCAAGCAAGGCGCACAGGGAAGCCGCCATTTTACCTCCAGGGTCCCGCTAGTTGCGGCTGGTGCTGCGGCGGCACGGAAGACAGCGTTCCTTCCCTGGGGGATCGGACCTCACCAAGGCACTGTGAGAGCTAGGCGGATCCCCCCCAGGCAGGCGAGATCTCCACCGGAGGGCTGGGAAGAGTGGGAGCCCCATTATGCGCGCTTTCCCGGACTGCCCCAATCGCAAGATGGCGGACATTATCTGAGGGGGAGAGGAGGTAGGGAGAGAGCAAGCGGTAGAGAGCTTACAGCAGAAGCAGTCCGATCTGGTCCGTGGTGGGAAGGAGCACAGCAGAACCCAATAAACAAGACAGCCCCTAGAGATACTGCCTACCTGATCGGGCTCCTGCTTGCCACGAGTTCAATCCAAGATGACTGTCAGGTTCACCAGAAGGAGTCTCCATTGTTATGCTTCATCCCCAATTACCAGCTCAGAGGTGCAGACAGAGTCAGAGAAGCCTCAAAATTATGCTGACCAAAAAAGAGCAAAGCACATCCCATCTACATTTAAAGGAATAGACACATAAGGAGACAAAGAATTCTCCTAAAAGATCCCCATTCACTGCACAGCAAAGCTGAAAGTAATATTCAGGGTTCAAATGCCCACTAAATGTGTAACAAAATAAGCTGTAAGGGGTACAATTAAGTAACCGCTCCCAGCACTGTTACTTAATTGTACCCCTTGCAGCTTATTTTGTTACACATTTAGTGGGTATTTGAACCCTAAATATTACTTTCAGCTTTGCTGTGCAGTGAATGGGGATCTTTTAGGAGAATTCTTTGTCTCCTTATGTGTCGATGTCTGTCATCATTATCCCCTTTGCACCAGCTGGAATTATATTGTACTCTACAACTGTACCTATTATTGTGGTGAGCGGTATCTCACAAGTTATATATATACATTTAAAGGAAACCTGCACAATTAAAGGGGAATTGCACAATTAATGGAAACAATCTCTTACTTTGACTTTATTTCATTAAAAATATTCAAACCACACATGCGCAGCCACTAGGGACATGGCAACTTAGATCTCATGCTCCGTCAAACCTGGCATCAATTACCTTCAAAGCGACCCAATTAACCGCTCTAACAGACCCGAAAACTAGAGATGCATGCAGCGGAATATTGCAAGATGTCCACAAGATCTCTCCGAAGAAAAAACGTCGGATTTACCCAAATATCATCAGACTCCAGAAATGGATAGGGTGGGAAGATCGGCGTCTGCATCTTCTCATTATTGCTCTGACTCTGAGCAGGAATCGGGTATGGAAAGCTAGCCTAGAGAGGGAGCTAGTCACAAAAAGGGATTTTAAAAAAGACCTGAAAACACTCTTTATGGATTTAAAATCCCTATTCCAATCAGAGCTGCGGGAGTTACGGAGGGACATATCCAGTATAGGGACCAGGACAGATGACCTGGAGAAAAAGCTTGATGTCACAATCAGAGCCCCCCCTAAAAAATGAAAAAAACACCAACTACCTGAAGCTGCAAGTGGCTGAGCTGACAGACAAACAAGAAGACTGATAATAGAGATAGATGGAATAACGTAAGGATTAGGGGCATTCCGGAGTCTATCACTGACTTTGAAGAATTAATCTCAAAATAGATGACCTTTATCATGCCTGATAAGACAGAGTCTGAACTGTTATTGGACAGGTGCCACAGATCATTACGGGCACGTCCACAAACAGAAGATCTCCCAAGAGACATAGTAATGCTTCTTTCATTACTTTAAAACGAAGGACACCCTGTGCCAGATCACAGCGGAATATGAGCCCATTGATCTTTGAAGGAGTGAAACTACACATTTTTCAGGATCTTCCCCCCAGTTAACCTGGGCCGCCAACACCATTTGCAGCTGATCACTAAGATCCTGAGGGAGAGAGGAGTGAAGTACTGATGGATCTTTCCCTTTGGACTATTGGTGCTCAAAAGCGGAAAGGCTTTAACTATGAGGTCTCTGGAAGAAGGGTATGCCTTCCTAAAGAAGCTTGGGATTAAAGAGAAGATCACTCGCCAAACAGATGAAGAACCCTCTCCAGAGGAAACCTGAAAAGAAGTGGGGGGCTCCCCATGGGGCTGCAAGAAAAGGGTGGCCAATTAAAGACTTAAAGAGACACCGTTGCGCTTGGCGCCATCCAATTAAGATTTAAAAAAAACAACGCACGCTTGTTCAAACAGCTTAATACCTTCTGCCCAATATAGAGCCGAAGATTTGACCAGAGACGCCGCCATAGTTTGGAGACTGGTCATGTAACGGTAGAGAGGGGCTCCTACAGGGTCATGGGGAAGAGACATGGAAGGTCCACGGGTGATGGCAGTGGGGAGGGGACAGATTCAGTTAGGGCAGGAGAAGATTCTACAGGTGAAGAGTAGAAGGTTTGGGGAAGAGGAGCGGATAGAAGATGTAGGGGAAAGATAAGAGGGGAGTGGAGAAGGGCCCAAAACTGAGCCAGTATCGGGCTTGAGTCGGACAGGACTAGTTGAAAATAGGAGACGGGGCTAGGTGAAGGTAGGAGACAGGGCTAGGTGAGGTAGGAGACAGCAGGAGAGGATTGGGCCTTAGTAGAAAGTGGGCTAGGGGAAGGGATAGTAGGTACTGGTCACATGAGCTTCCCAGACCAGGATCTAAAGCTATGAGGTTCAGAAGGCACAGCCGAGGTGCGGTGGGAATTGGAGGTAACGGGCAGAGTATCAATGGCACAACTCTAAGTCAGCAATAGTGGAGGGTATTAATTAGGAGCAAGAGCAAGGAGGAAGATAGGTAACTGTGTCAAGTTAACAGTTGGTTCAGTTGATTTATTCAGTTAATAAAAGGTTAAGGTTGTTAGAGAGGCGAGTTTATTAAGAATCAGGCTTGAGTTCAGGTCACAATATAGGTTTGATTAGCAGCTGTTTCTGTCGGTTTTGTTTTTACTCTGCTACTTTTCACTCTCTTCCCGCCTCTGGATAATATTAAACTTCTCCTCCATAGGGATAACGCTAAGGCTTGGTCCTCGCTGGTTGCGGGGACAAGAGCCGCCCCTCAATGGGGCCGGGCCCGCTGAAAGTGGTGGCGGCCGCGCTGTGTGCTCCGTTTTTCCTGCAGACAGGAAAATTGTGAGCAGAACTAGCGACGAAGCGCTAGGCCACGCCCCCCGGCAGTTCAGCCAGTGAGGGCAAACCTTCCGGTTGATATGGCCATGCCCCCCGTCACGCCCCCCCCCCTGCCTTTCCCCCTGCAGCTCACTGCAGACTGGGGAACTCTGATGCACGCGCCGGCAGCCTGGCAGGCGCGCGTGCAGCGCAAACTGTGGAGCCGTAACCTAAGTTATGATCTCAGCAAAGATCATAGGGTACTTCCAGACGTGGGCCCTGGATGATGAAGCTAGGTGACTCCCGACAAAAAGTGAGATTACAGCTCTCTCTGCTGACCAGAAGATAGCACTACAACAAAGCGAAATAATTAACGACCTTATTTAATTCTGTGAAGGGGCCTACTGTTTGGCCATTAGCGTTAGGAAATCAGATTGGGGAAAACAACGGAGCCACACTTCAAGAGTGGGGGGGGGCAGAGAGTTTATAGGAAAAGGGAGTTCTCCCTGGACTTTTCTCTCGGGAGTACGGTTATTAATGGGGTTTAGGATAACCACACAGAAGTTGGGGAGGAAAGAGATAGATCTGGATAGTAAGAGGAAATAGGGTTGCTCTAGAAGTAGACATATAGTATCACTAGTTGGAGATGCCGGGAATGAGTCAGGAGCATACATGGCCAGGGGTCGCCACCTGAGGCCCAAAAAAGTCCCTTGGGCATCTGGGTCTCCCGGAGGCTCAGGTGACAGGACCTCTCCGTGTTCAGTTCCTGAAGGGGCTGGGTACCCAAGGGCAGCGGAGCCAGGTCCATATAGGGCCGATACTGGCTCCTGTTTTATTTTTATGTGTGTTTTTGCATTGTCCCCCATGTCCATCCCTATGTCCAGTCTTCCTCGCCTGTTCTTGTCCTTCCCGAGTCCTTAACCTCCCAGGTGGGGAGTCAAAATTCGGAGGCGGCGGGGTCTTCCTCTGTGCGGTTCGGGTCAGGAGATATGAGAGGTAAACAGTGAGCCAACACTCACTAAATGGCGTTGAACTTGGTTTCAAACAACGGACTCAAGGGACTCAATAGCCCCAATAAGAGGCGGGTGGCCATAACGGAATATAAAAGGATGAAGGCTGATGTAGTTCTATTGCAAGAAACCCACTTTAGCACTACTAGTTACCCCAAATTTTTTGACAAACAATTTAGTAAATCTTTTCTATCATCAGCTACTGTCAAGAAAAGAGTAGTGGCAATACTGTTTCATAACAGGTGCCCCTTTGTGTTGGAACAGATGAAAAAAGGCAAGTCTGGTAGATATATAATCGTGGTGGGCTCGATACAGGGGCAACAACTAACAATAGCGCAAACATTTTATTTCTTTATTATTGCTTTAAAGCACTGTTATTTTTTGTCTTTTTGAGATACTGTTGTTTCTTTTGCATTTTTCACCTTGTGTGTGTATGTGTGTGCAACCTCTTAATTTGAGGTTGTTTTAATAAAGATCATCAGTGTTTGCTCAGTGCGCTTTCTGCCGATGTTTTTCTATGTTATGTGAGCTTTCTGCAAAGGAGCTCACTTTCTTTTAGGGGGTGTGGCATCCCTCCGGCAGACAGTAGCAAGAGTTTAACCCTACCAGTGCAGAATTACACGGGGGACAGCACCAGTGCGGACTGTTATTTGTTTACATTTTGTAATCTAATCTGAAGCACTAAAATTGCAATCACGGTTGAGTTCAAAATGTCCTCCTGCTGAAACGCGTGTCTGAAGACAAGAATGTCACTGACAGCATAATCAATAACGCGCTGATCCAGCTGCTTCCACTCATGAACAATACGTTGTTTTATGAATTAGTTTTTTCAATCCTAGCGACCGTCCTTGATCAGAAAACATTTTATGTAAGCATTGTGGACCATGATTCTTGCTCTGTCTCAAGCACTTTATAATGTTCTTATGGTCTTCGCTAAACACCATTTTGTAACTATGCACTTGATGAGGTCATCATGCCGTCACCAATTCCAAAGAATATGTATTAGATTATCATATCATTCTTAAATGTCATAATCTGCTGTGACAGACATATAAATGCTTAAAAAAAAATCCTGAAAATGGAGTGATTTATCTGCATGATATGACAAAAAATAAAAGGGGTCCCTTTTTTCTAAAGTGTGTGTGTGTGTGTGTGTGTATAAAAATAGTTAATGACGGGTGCACACTACTGTATTAGCAAGTTTGAATATTTCAAAATATTCTCATCAATGGATGGGTTGCAGGTGGAAGGACAGGGCACACCAACAGGTCCAGTAGATACACAACGTAAAAATTCACAGCACTCCCCAGGTATCAAAAAAATATGTATACTGTATATATATTTACCACATATGGCAATGAAATGTATCAGGAGCAACGTTTCGGACCTCACTCAGTCCTTTCTCAATAGGGTGACCAGATTTTCAAAATGAAAAACCGGGACACATTAAAAAATTATTTAGAAAACAAATTACATCACGTGACGCACCCCATTGCCATGACAACGAGACACTGACATCAGGCGGTGACATGTTACCATGACAATGTGGCATCACGTGATGCCTCGGTGCCATAATGCGTCCCGTTGTCATGCCACACACACACAGCCACCCACTGACCCACACACACACACACACACAGAGCCACTGACCCACACATACAGAGCCACTGAGCCCCCCACACACACACAGAGCCACTGACCCACACTCACAGAGCCACACACACACAGTGCCACACACAGAGCCACACACACACAGAGCCACACAGAGCCACACACACACACTCACAGAGACACACACACTCACAGAGACACACACACCTCTGCTCTGAGAAGGAAGCAGCTCAGTGTGCTCTGTCCTCCAACCAGTCCCCTGCGGCCCGGCATCCTGCAAAGCCCCGCCCCGGCTTCCTCCGACCTCCAACCAATCCCCTGCGTCCCGGCATCCTACAAAGACCCGCCCCCGGCAACCTTCAACCAATCCGCTGAGGCCCGGCCGGCATTCCAAAAGCCCAACCCCCCTGCATTCTGCAAATCATCACCTGCTACCGCATCTTCTCCTCACTGCCCGTGCATTGCCCCCTCCGCATCGCGCAGCGCCCCCGCACCCTGCTACAAGAACCGGGACCAGGGCCAAAAACCGGGACATTACCGGGACGGACCAGCAACCGGGACAGGAATGAAAAACACGAGACTGTCCCGGCAAAACCGGGACAAATGGTCACCCTATTTCTCAAGCTCTTTCTGATATCACACAACAAACAAGTTTACATAAAGTAAATACAATGGTGACGTGCCAAAACCACAAGTGGCAGCTGTGAAGTGAATTAAAACAGATGTGTATTCATGGGAATGATCAGTAAACGTGTGGTGGGTTACCATCACACCGCGATTCATATGTATTTTAAGTATGGCGATACTTCTTAAAATACATATGAACTGCGGCAACGGGGCATAGCAATCTGCAATAGTGCTGGCAGGTTTCACAATTTTTGATCTCTTATTTCAATGTGCTTGATGGGTGGTGTACTGCGCTGTTTCAGTAGATTATAATACTAGCGAAAGTAACACACCACAATCAAAGTAGCAATTATGTATCGATATTCTATTCTAAATGTGAAAGAACAATCTGCGAGAGAGTGTGTGTCCCATAAAAAGTTTAATGGATCAAACCATAAACATACAGTGAGCCCACGGGCCCCCACCAACGCGTTTCGAGCAACGCTCTTTATCAAGGTGCATATCGATCCCCTCTTACCTGGTCTCTGATATACACTCAGTTTCCCGCCAAAACCTCCCCGTCCGCTCGGCGCCTTGCCGCGTCACAAGTGGCGCGTCATGCGCGTCGCGCAACGGTGACTTCAGCGCGTACTGCGTGTATACAGATATGACAAACTTTATTAACAATTGACAATTTCATAGTAATGCATCCAACTAAGGCTACAAACATACAAGACCTGGCTACACAATGCCTTTATAACATGTTAAAACCTATCTAAGACGTAGGGGGAAAGAAACGATGTCCTTCCACATCCTACGAATGTACAAACATGCAAGATACTAAAATAAATTAAATTAAATAAATCTGACACAAAATAAACGCTTTTAAAACTCCAAGATAAAAAATCATATACACGCACAATGTGTATATATCATGATCAATATCTGGGAAAACTAAAACAACATTGTATAATAAATCATGAAACACATTCTCCCATAATGCATAAACTAATACTTCAAGAGTAATGATATCAAAATAAAGTATCATATTATTAATTTATTTATTTCTTTATTTTACTTAGTTTTACTTAATTTTATACATGAAGGGGAGGATGTGATCAAGAGGTGTAGATCAAAAAACCTGTAATGAAATGGTTAAAAGAAACCGAGAAGAAAATCCTAGGGGTTTAATCAAAACATAAGCTGATAATCATAACCATAACCATGGAATGATGAACAAGTAATACCAAACAGTGCATAAAGTTGAGTATACTAATATGTGTATAAATAAATAACACATCTGTATAATATGTTAAGCACCGTTATCCTCTCATTCTTCACCCCATGTGTACTATATATATTTATATATAATATGATGGAGAATTCTTTTCAGCAATAAAGGCATCATCTCAGTTATACAAATTTGGGATGAAATGCATAATTGCTCTAACAAGCATCACGTGAAGGCAGACAATAGATTTGGCAATATTATGCATATATCTATTTTTGTGACATAATTTCTTTTTCCATTACCTCAATAGACTCTTATCCAGCTCGTTAAACCCCTCCATATCAATAAATTGACGTAGACCTTTTTGAAGGACACTAATATCTTTGTCCAATAGTTTTTTCTCCTTTGTTTTAAGGTCTATAATCAACTCCATGAGTGTGAAGGAGCAACAATTAAGGGTATCCTTCCACTTGCTCTCGAAGTCTGCACTCACAAACCCAAACGTGGGGGATTTTTTCACTCTTAATCCTCTAGGGATTCTTCTAGTCCTGACATAATTTTGTAGTGTAATGATATCCCACCATGTTCGAATTTGAGTTGACAATAATTTCTCTAGTTTTGAAAATTGTAATCTGAGATCCGAAAGATCTTCACAGTTAGATTCAAGAGTGTTGTCAAATACTTATTAAATTAGGAGATTTGACCCATCCTGTCGCCCAACACTTTACCAACTGTAGATTGGGGAATATAAAAAATCTGAAATACAGGGGTATTGAACATATTCCTAAACCTATTAGGGGAGGAAATAGAACAGACTCACTAGACAAGAAGGAACTATATTGGATCTTCACCCTAAATACAAAGATACCAAATGGTCTAAATTCAGATTGGGATCTCACTCCATTCCTGCATTAATACGTTCGAATAGATAATGCATAATATTGCCAAATCTATTGTCTGCCTTCACGTGATGCTTGTTAGAGCAATTATGCATTTCATCCCAAATTTGTATAACTGAGATGATGCCTTTATTGCTGAAAAGAATTCTCCATCATATTATATACTAGCTGAGAGACCCGGCGTTGCCCGGGATGTAAATGCGTAATAGGTAGTATTATTTATAAATGGTGGAACAATAGGTGACTATTTGTTGTAAAGGTTGGATAATAATGTTGAAAAGAAAGATGGAAGAAAATGTAATACGATGTTGTATAAAAATGGTTTATTGTAAACACACCACAGTACAATGTATATTTTGGTGACATAAGTGATGTAAAAATGTGAGGCGTGTGTCCTGCTAGGGTGTGAGGCGGCGGGTGTGTGGCGAGTGCGGGTGACAGCTGGTCAGTGATATTGTTGCGTAGGGGCAGGATGCACCAGGTGTGTGTCGAGTGTGTGGGGTGGGTGAGAGGCGGCGGGTGTGTGTCGAGTGTGTGGGGTGGGTGAGAGGCGGCGGGTGTGTGTCGAGTGTGGCAGGTCTGTTTAGTGCGTGCGGCGGCTGTGTGGCGCGGGGATGTGAGCGGTGGGCGGGTGAAAGGCAGAAGTGCGGGTGGGCGAAAGGCAGAGGCGGGAGGGCGGACGAAAGGCGTTGAAGGAGGGGAGGTGAGGTCGGAGGGGTGGTGGGGGGTGGTGAAGGGGGGCGGAGGGGAGGTCGGAGGGGAGGTGAGGATGGGTGGTGAGGGGAGGTGAAGGGGGGGCGGAGGGGAGGTGAAGGGGGGGTGACGGGAGGTGGAGGGGGTTGCCGGGAGGTGAAGGGAGGGGGGGGGTGACAGGAGGTGAAGGGAGGGGGGGGGTGACAGGAGGCGAGGGGGGGGGGTGACAGGAGGTGAAGGGAGGAAGGGAAGGGGGAGGTGGAGGAGAGGAAGGGGGAAGAGGGAGGTGGGGGAGGAGGGAGGAGAAGGGGGGAGGGGGGGAAAGGTGAAGGGGGGGAGGTAAGGGTGAAGGGGGGAGGGAAAGGGGGTAAAGGGGGGGGAAGGGGAAAAGGTGGGGGAGGAGGGAAAGGGGGGAAAAGAGGGGGGAAGAGGGGAAGGGGGGGGAAAGAGGGGAGAGGGGGGATGGGGAAAGGGGGAGGTGGAGGAGGGTAAGGGGGAGGTGAGGAGGGTAAGGGGGGAGGTGAGGAGGGGAAGGGGGGAGGTGGAGGAGGGGAAGGGGGGGAGGTGAAGGAGGGGAAGGGGGGAGATGGAGGAGGGAAGGGGGAGATGGAGGAGGGAAGGGGGAGATGGAGGAGGGGAATGGGGGACGGTGGTGGGAAGGGGGGAAGAGGGGGAGGTGGTGGGAAGGAGGGGGGAGGTGGTGGGAAGGAGGGGGGAGGTGGTGGGAAGGGGGGAGGTGGTGGGAAGGGGGGAGGAGGGGTGGTGGGAAGGGGGGAGGTGAGAAGGGGGGGGAGGTGGTGGGAAGGGGGGGAGGTGGGAAGGGGGGGAGGTGGTGGGAAGGTGGTGGAAAGGGGGGGGGAGGTGGTGGAAGAGGGGGGAGGTGGTGGGAAGGGGGGAGGTGGTGGGAAGGTGGGAAGGGGGGGAGGTGGTGGGAGGTTGTAAGGGGGAGTGAAGGAAGGTGAAGGTGGGGTGGAGGGGAGGTGAAGGGGGGGGGAGGTGATGGGGGGGTGGAGGGGAGGTGAAGGGGGGGGGTGGAGGGGAGGTGAAGGGGGGGGGTGGAGGGGAGGTGAAGGGGGGGGGTGGAGGGAGGTAAGGGGGAGGTGAAGGGGGGGTGAGGGGAGGTGAAGGGGGGGTGGAGGGAGGTGAAGGGGGGTGGAGGGGAGGGATGGGAAGGGAGGGGAAGTGTAGTGAGGGGTGGGGTGGGGAGGTGGAGGGGATGTGGAAGGAGGGGAAGTGTAGTGAGGGGTGGGTGAGGGGAGGGGAAGGCCGCTCACTCACCCGTCCGGCAGCTCCCACGTGGATCTGAGGCGGGATGGCAGCGTGTTGTGGCCGCTCCCCCGCTGACTGTAGCGGCGCCGGGGGGGGGGTGGAGGGGAAGTGAGTGAGGGAGGTGATCACTCCGCTCCCCCGCTGAGTGTAGCGGCGCCGGGGGGGGTGGAGGGGAAGTGAGTGAGGGGAGGTGATCACTCCGCTCCCCCGCTGACTGTAGCGGCGCCGGGGGGGGTGGAGGGGAAGTGAGTGAGGGGAGGTGATCACTCCGCTCCCCCGCTGAGTGTAGCGGCGCCGGGGGGGGTGGAGGGGAAGTGAGTGAGGGGAGGTGATCACTCCGCTCCCCCGCTGAGTGTAGCGGCGCCGGGGGGGTGGAGGGGAAGTGAGTGAGGGGAGGTGATCACTCCGCTCCCCCCGCTGAGTGTAGCGGCACCGGGGGGGTGGAGGGGAAGTGAGTGAGGGGAGGTGAAGGGGGTGAGGGGACGTGAAGACCGCTCAGTCACCCGTCCGGCCCGCTCACTCACCCGTCCGGCAGCTCCCACGTGGAGGGGGGGGGGGGTGAAAGCGCGGGAAACAGGAGAGACGGAGGAAGAGGCGGAGCCTCCGGGACCGGTGGGGAAGAGAGCGGGAGATGTGCTGCTAACACTGTGAGCCCCGCTAATGTATGTAACACTGTGAGCCCCGCTAATGTATGTAACACCCCCCTCCTGTGTGAGTGTGTGATAACACCCCCCCTCCTGTGTGAGTGTGTGACTGTGTGTGTGTGTGTGTGTGTGTGTGTGTGTGTGTTTGTTTATTTTTTTTTAATTTTTTTTTTGGACCTTTGGCCCGTCACTCCGCTTCAGGCCAATGAGAGGTGTGGGGGGCGGGCCAAGGGGGTGGTGTGAGTGTGTGAGCCCAATGAGAGGTGTGCGGGGGCGGGCGGCCCAAGGGACCAATGAGATTGCCGCTAGGGACACCGGACATCCAGGCAGGCAAACATACAGTGCTTTCACTAATATAGTATAAGATAAATATATATAGTACACATGGGGTGAAGAATGAGAGGATAACGGTGCTTAACATATTATACAGATGTGTTATTTATTTATACACATATTAGTATACTCAACTTTATGCACTGTTTGGTATTACTTGTTCATCATTCCATGGTTATGGTTATGATTATCAGCTTATGTTTTGATTAAACCCCTAGGATTTTCTTCTCGGTTTCTTTTAACCATTTCATTACAGGTTTTTTGATCTACACCTCTTGATCACATCCTCCCCTTCATGTATAAAATTAAGTAAAACTAAGTAAAATAAATAAATAAATAAATTAATAATATGATACTTTATTTTGATATCATTACTCTTGAAGTATTAGTTTATGCATTATGGGAGAATGTGTTTCATGATTTATTATACAATGTTGTTTTAGTTTTCCCAGATATTGATCATGATATATACACATTGTGCGTGTATATGATTTTTTTATCTTGGAGTTTTAAAAGCGTTTATTTTGTGTCAGATTTATTTAATTTAATTTATTTTAGTATCTTGCATGTTTGTACATTCGTAGGATGTGGAAGGACATCGTTTCTTTCCCCCTACGTCTTAGATAGGTTTTAACATGTTATAAAGGCATTGTGTAGCCAGGTCTTGTATGTTTGTAGCCTTAGTTGGATGCATTACTATGAAATTGTCAATTGTTAATAAAGTTTGTCATATCTGTATACACGCAGTACGCGCTGACGTCACCGTTGCATGACGCGCCACTTGTGACGCGGCAAGGCGCCGAGCGGACGGGGAGGTTTTGGCGGGAAACTGAGTGTATATCAGAGACCAGGTAAGAGGGGATCGATATGCACCTTGATAAAGAGTGTTGCTCGAAACGCGTTGGTGGGGGCCCGTGGGCTCACTGTATGTTTATGGTTTGATCCATTAAACTTTTTATGGGACACACACTCTCTCGCAGATTGTTTTTTCCACCCTGTACTCAGTTGTGCTCCAACCTTCCTACACTGTTTTGCTGTCACCATTGGAAGACCGGATGCACCTACCGGAGGAGGTATACCATGGAGACCATCCAGATGTGAGTAATACTACTCTTACACCCTTTACACCTTTTATTGTTCCACAGCGATATATCTGACTGGACACTAGCTAGTGGGAGTTGTTACTTACATTAGTGGAACTCCATCCAGGCCATCGTGTCATAGTGGAAATAGGTGTCATATCCAATTGGATTTTTTGGTTCAATTCTCCTGGTACCCCTAGGATCTCTACAGATGGAATTATTCTGTTAAAGGACTTTATTGTCGTTTTGATCTATGTTTTTGAGCACCATACAGCATTTTTTACGTTAAATGTGAAAGAAGCCGTTTTCATAGCTATTTAGTCATTTTATGTGAGTTATTTCTTTGTTTAACCCCACCAGGGCAACCTTATGTTAATCTCACATCAGGGTGTTGTCCTGCTTGCAACCACTGCTATCTTGTGATGTTAGGAGGGGGTTGACCTTCCAAGGATTTTAAGGCAGAGGACCTCTTTCAGTCCTGAGGGAGGTCACTCCCTTTCGAATCCTAGATTTTTCTGATTGTAAATCGAGTTCCCTTGCACAAGCAAATAGACTGTGGGTGTTTCTTTTCCAAGGACTTGAAGAATCTTCTTGGGGTGTAGTAGCATTGTTCTGCGGATTCCTAAAGCAGCTACGGGAGAGTAGAATGGGAGGGAGACTCCCTTTCGGTATACAATGAGTGATCAAGTCACTGAAGATTGAAAGGTAATAGCTTCCCCTGATTTTTGGAGGCTTGGAATCCCACCGATCCTCATGTTTTCCATTTGGTCAGTGATATTATTGCAATATTAGAGGACAGGGGATCACTCTCTACTGAAGATCTCTCTTGTTTCTAGAAGTATTGTTTGGCATATGGCAAATACAACCATAGGGAAATGGGATATATATAAATATATATTCCAACAAGTAAACATTTAGCCTGACGTTTCGGTCCCCAGGGGGGCCTTCTTTAGGGTGTATATATATTGTAGGGCATGGATGGGGAGACATCAACCAAGTTCGAAAGGCAGAGTTCCATCTCTCAATCACCTTGTTGTCACCTCCCACCAGATCCCCAGATCTCTGTGGTGGTCAGTGGTTTTCACTGCAGTTGCCTTCCTTTCCTGTACCTATCTTTCCCCTGAGTCTTACCCGAATCAAGGGGGCTGACTTCCCCAGAGAATAGGGACACGGTTGTTGTTTTAAAATAGAATTAGAGGATGTGTTTTGGGGTTAGTTGTGCTTTGTTTTGGGTGATTGTAGGCGGTGTATGCAGAGGTAAAGACAGAATAGTATTTTGGGGGAATAAAATGTAGGCTTTTAGTCAGCCGTTTCCAGCAACATAAAGTATAGGCTTTTTTCTGGGCCAAAGTTCAGCTTCTCCAGTGTATGAAAGTCCATATACAGCTAAACCCCGTTATAACGCGCCTCGTTATACCGCGATTCGGTTATAACGCGGTTTTCCCGTGGCTCCCGTTTTTTTTTAAAAAAAAAAAAAAAAAAAAAAAAATTTTTTTAAAAAAAATTTTTTTACATTTTTTTTTTTGCACACTGCACACACTCACTGCACACACACTGCTCATTGCTCACACTGCCACACTGCACACACACTGCACACTGCACACACACTGCTCATTGCTCACACTGACACACTGCACACACTCACTGCACACACACTGCTCATTGCTCACTGCCACACTGCACACACACTGCACACTGCACACACTCACTGCACACACACTGCTCATTGCTCACACTGCCACACTGCACACACACTGCACACTGCACACACACTGCTCATTGCTCACACTGACACACTGCACACACACACTGCTCATTGCTCACTGCCACACTGCACACACACTGCACACTGCACACACACTGCTCATTGCTCACACTGACACACTGCACACACACTGACCACACTCACGCACACTCACACACACTTACGCACACTCACGCACACTTACGCACACTTACAGACACTCACACACACTCACACACACACACACACACTTACACACACTTAGACACTCACACACACTCACACACACTTACACACACTTAGACACTCACAGACACACACTCACACACACTCACACACACTTACACACTCACAGACACTCACAGACACTCACAGACACTCACACACACTCACACACACTCACACACACTTACACACTCACAGACACTCACACACACTCACACACACTTACACACACACTCAGACACTTACCCACACTCACACACCCATATACACACACACACTTTCTCTCCCATATATACATACACACACACTCTCTCACTCTACACAGACGGGCCGCGACCAGCACCACCACCCGCTCCCCCCCCTCCTCCCGCGCAGGCAGCGGGAGCACCGGGGACAGCGGTGGGGAGAAGAAACCCCCCGCTACAACCTCCATGCAGGCAGCATGGTTCTGAGGTAAGCGGCGACCTGAGGGGACATCCCCACTCCCATCTCCTGCCCCGCGGCCTGTCCCGAGGTGACAGGGGGAAGCGGGGACAGGAGAGACATCCCCGCTCCCATCTCCTGCCCCGCGGCCTGTCCCGAGGTGACAGGGGGAAGCGGGGACAGGAGGGACATCCCCGCTCCCATCTCCTGCCCCGCGGCCTGTCCCGAGGTGACAGGGGGAAGCGGGGACAGGAGAGACATCCCCGCTCCCATCTCCTGCCCCGCGGCCTGTCCCGAGGTGACAGGGGGAAGCGGGGACAGGAGGGACATCCCCGCTCCCATCTCCTGCCCCGCGGCCTGTCCCGAGGTGACAGGGGGAAGCGGGGACAGGAGAGACATCCCCGCTCCCATCTCCTGCCCCGCGGCCTGTCCCGAGGTGACAGGGGGAAGCGGGGACAGGAGAGACATCCCCGCTCCCATCTCCTGCCCCGCGGCCTGTCCCGCGGTGACAGGGGGAAGCGGGGAGCGGAGGGACATGCCCGCTCCCATCTCCTGTCCCGCGGGATGAATATGCGCTAAAGCGCGGCGGCCATTTTTTTTTCTCGCGACCCCGTTAGTAACGCGGTGGTCTCGGGGTGGACCCCGAGACCCGCGTTATAACGGGGTTTAGCTGTATGTCTATATAGACAACTGGTGTTCCTTGGCATCAAGGACACTGCGATATGACTCACACGTGTGGGCTGTACGCAGACCAGAGAGACCGAGAAAGTTCCTTTCTTGCCTTTTAAACAGCTTTCTTGACTCAGCCGGGCTTGTTAGTAGTCCTGCCTTTCTCCAGGCGGGGATTAACCACTGCCTTGTCAACACCCAACATCTCTAGCTATTCTAAACAGGGCTTGCCCCTGTTACAGGGATATTTCACTATAAAAATAAATTTTTTAGCAATGATCTGGGAACTTTAATGACACCTCTATTTTACCTCAAAATGTCTAGTTTAAAAAAAAGTGGTTTTATAAGAATATCAGAGTGAGTTGACATTAATTTCCCACAATATATGCTAAAAAGCTTTTCTAGATTTCCTGTGCACATTTCTTATTGATACTGATAAATGATACCATATATGAGCAATCAAAATACTGTACTGTCAATGTCAGAGAAGCTCATTGTCTACTGTAAAGTGGGCAAATATGGCGTAATCGCAATATAGAGGCAAGGAGTATAACATCTCATACCTTTTATATCCCCAAAGAAGACCCCTGTGATCTGGGTAGGGTAGTAAAATGTTGAATGAGATTATCATGATACTCATGCTTGATTTCCTTCATTTGTCTCTTTCTGAAAATATACACTTCATTCTTGTACAGGCATACCCCGCATTAACGCACGCAATGGGACCGGCATGTATGTAAAGCGAAAATGTACTTAAAGTGAAGCACTACCTTTTCCCCACTTATAAATGCATATACTGTTATGCAATCGTCATATACGTGCATAACTGATGTAAATAACGCATTTGTAACAGGCTCTATAGTCTCCCAGCTTGCGCACAGCTGGGTACAGGTAGGGAGCCGGCATTGCTGTTCAGGACGTGCTGACAGGCACATGCGTGAGCTGCCGTTTGCCTATTGGGCGAAATGTCCTTACTCGCGAGTGTACTTAAAGTGAGTGTCCTTAAAGCTGGGTATGCCTGTATTCAGTTTGACTTATTTTTATGAAATTGCTTATTCAGGAAAGCGTTTCAGAATGTTTACAATTAATCTGATTTGTTTTATATGCCTCTGAATTCAAATCTTATCTGCTAGTAAAAAAAGAAATATTTGTCATGAATATGTTTAAATGCTAGGTTAGAATACAGGATGGCAAACAATGATTTATTCTATTTGTCACCTACCAACGTATAAGAGAAACACTACTACATAATCACGTGACTTTATTCAAATTTACACACAAAAAAATTAACAATAAAATACAGTTGTTAATACAACTTTTTAAAAAATGAAACAGAAAAGATTTTAGCACAACTTAATAGTGAATATGTGAATTCAAAAGCTTAGTGAAGTGATGATTCTAAAAACATATGAACATAGCTGAATACAACCCCTAGAGAGTGAGATGCAGCTCCAGAAAGACTTTCCACATGGTCAAACGCCACAATTCTTAAATATGAGAGTAAAAACAGTGCACGCACAAAATGGTAACCAGCGTTTTGAGCGTACATGGCCCAGTGGCTTAAGCGTTCCGACCTCCCCTCTACAGCTACACTATGTGATATCTCCACGGCTTCGCTTTCGTTTTTTCTTGGGGATGGGTCCTCACACTGGGTAATCTCCTGGGTGGCTCATTCAAACAGCTGTAAATCGCCCGGGGGGCACTATTTTTACTCTCTTGTGATCATAAAGTCTTTTTTCAGAATTATACTATGTTGCCATTCTATCTTCCTCATTTGCAAGCCGACATAAGATTTTTTAGAGTATTGAGGTCAAGACACCTGTACCATTACTTTCAAATGTACCAAAACGCTTGAAAGTGGCTTAGAATTTATGAGTGTATATATCATCAGTACATTGGCCATTTCCAGTGGGTTTAAACTGTGTTTCACTATTTGTATGTAATTTTTCTCTTTGATACTATATTTGAGAGCTGCGCTGTTTTGTTCAAGAATTTTAAAACAATCTGATTTTTTTTTCTGGATTGTTATCCAGTACATACTTGAAAAATTGATTTATGTCCCAATGTATCTTTCCAGTGAAATATTTTTAGAAATAAAAATACATTCAGTTTAAGGGATTTTAATTTATTAAGAATAATAATAATATAAAAACAAATAATGTAATCCATCAGCCAAAGTTAAGTTGTATTTTCAAAATGGTAATAGTTTATGCAGCTCACTGTTTAGCTCTGCTACTGGGCTACTTTATATTTAAAGGGTGCTAGGAGCCCACAAAGGCCCAAATACACAAAGTTCCACTTTTTACTTAACGCAGCGTTAACTTAAGTTATCGCCTCATTAAATTCTAATGGGAATTTTCAAAGCTCACTAATGCAGAGTTATGGGCTGTTTTCAGCCATACCGGGCCCTTGTGCTAGCTATCATGGACGTTAGTGCTAATTATATGCAAATGAGGCTGTAACAAGGCCTATCCACAGAGCTCTATTATGGTTAACGCATGGATTTATCGATTTAACCTATAGGTGGCAATGGCTCTCCGTGGACCCTGAAATAAGGCGGAATGGGGGGGGGGGGGGACACTTCTGTGCACAAGGGGCACACCTCGGATGTATGTAAATAGGATATGCAAAGTATGTTTAAATTACTCCTAATAGCATATTTCCCAAGTATCTCCCAGGTGCCCAGGTGTCTCCATGTGTTGTTTTAAAGGTTGGTTTGAAGGGATATGTATGTATTTATATAGCGCCATTAATGTACATAGAGCTTCACAGCAGTAATATATGTGACAATCATATAAATAACACATAAAGGGGAGAAGTGCTTCAGACATAAAAGTAACAATTAGGTAAAGGTGTCCCTTCTCCCAAGAGCTTACAATCTAATTGGTTGGTAGGAAGAACGTACAGAGACAGCAGGAGGGTATTCTGGTAAGTGCGTCTGCAAGGGGCCAACGTTTATGTATGAGGTGTTAATTATCAGCCATGGAGCTACTCATATCCTTCCTTAAGCAGGTGTGTTTTAAGGTGGGTCTTAAAGGTGGATAGAGAGGGTGCTAGTCGGATATTGAGGGGAAGGGCATTCCAGAGGGGCGGGGCAGTCAGTGAGAAAGGTTTAAAGCTGGAGAGGGCTTTAGATACAAAAGGGGTAGAGAGAAGACATCCTTGAGCAGAACGCAAGAGTCGGGATGATGCATAGCGAGAAATTAGGGATGAGATGTAAGGAGGGGCAGAAGAGTGTAAAGCTTTAAAAGTGAGGAGAAGAATGGAGTGTGAGATGCAGGATTTGATCGGAAGCCAGGAGAGGGATTTCATGAGGGGAGATGCTGAGACAGATCTGGGAAAGAGTAGAGTGATTCTGGCTAGTGTTGTACCGAGTAGTGAGTTTGGAAAAAAACGGGTAACGGGTACCAGGCCAAAATCAATAGTTCTACCCGGCCGGGTTATGTGGTATATTGGTGCATCACCACAGTAAGCTCATAAGTCTCTTCAAAGTAAATCCAATATCCAGGAACAATTGTATAATAGCAGGAATGATCTTCCCAGGGTAGAATGGGGACCTAGTGGTGCCCACACAGCTACCACAACGTGTAGTCCCCAGTATGAAATCACTAACCCATGGGGTACAATGTATGAATAGTCCAGCACTAGAAAGGTAACAACAGAGGGGCTACTGCCCTTTACCTGACTGTGTGTTCCAGATGAGTGGATTCCTCAGCGTGCAGTCCTTAGAAGTGAGAGTCCAGATGAGTAGAAGAGAGAAGGAGCACTGCTAGCTGCATCCAAGATGCAAAAAAATTAATAAGGGCAACTCCAAACAAAAGTCAAAATATATTTTCCTTTATTGGATCAGCTTTGCAATGGTATAGGACAATGCACCAACGCGTTTCATCCCGCAGGACTTTCTCAAGGTGTAGGGAAACATGTAACGGCATACATTTTAACATAACAATGTTCACGCCAAAATTAGCCCATAGTGACGTCATCAGCACGCGACCCGGAACAGAGTCGCGTTGTTAATACGCGAGTCCAGCCCGAGCCGCGTCATAGACAGACAGAGCACACTGGGTAATAGGATTGGCTACAATATAATAACATTGAATACAACAACTTTACTCAAAGTAGACACGAACAAAATGATCAAAACCATGTAACATGGACAGTTAAAACACTAAATATGAACTAAACGTATATATACTACCACCATAAACCTAAGGAACCCATAATACAATAGTAAAGATGCAATAATATAAGAATATATATAACATACAACAGATATCACAGACACCCCTAGATAAGGATACACAAATGAGGAATAAAATTAGTCCTCTCAGTTATATTAGGTGTGTGTGAACTCCGCTGTATAGGACATATATTGTTACATATAAGTTCACTTAAGGTATAGTAACCATCTATCCCAGGGGGGCGCAAACTTTTTTCCCTGCGCCCCCCTGCCGGCTGTCCCCTCACTCCCGCGCCCCCCCCAACCCCAACTTACCCTCGCACCGGCGTAATGACGTCACGTTGCCATAGCAACGTGACGTCACATGACCTCGCGGCGTCATTTTGACGCCGCGTTGCCATGGCGACGCCGGGAGGAAGCCGCCGGGGCCACGGGTAAGTATGGTTTACAGAGGCCCTGCAGCTCCCCCGGCACTTAATTTAAGTGCCTTCGGGAAGCGCGCGGGGCCTCTGTAAACCCGCGCCCCCCGTCGGCAGTCTCGCGCCCCCCCTGGGGGTCGCGCCCCACAGATTGCGCACCGCTGATCTATCCTATATAAACATGGGAAATAGATGTGTGTCGTTAATCTGTACATCTGGATAAGATTGTAAAGATCATAGATTATCTAGTAAGAGATATAACAGTAATCAGACACACATATAATAATAACCCATACAGAGACTGCACAAAAAGTTCATAATAAGGTAAATCATCGGATTAATTAAAAGAATATTTTGAATAGAGATAAATCACAACAGACCCATGAACCAAATCATTAGTCTTAGTAGGTAATATCCTATTCAAAATATACAAAGCTCTAAAAAAGTCTTATAGATATAATAAGATAATTCATATAACCTGTGGTATGCATGAAGGGTCTATAAGAATCAATCTACATGATCATATCAAATCAGTCATGACGTATCTAACTATATATGAGATTTATAAAAGTACACAAATTTATAGTCAAACAGTCAAAAAAAGAGAGAGATCATGGAAAATCACAAAAAATGGGTGAGATCCCAATCAATGTTCATCCTCACAGTGAAGATCCAGAATGCCTCACGTCGATCCAACTGTAGGGTCCTATTGCCACCTCTTGCTAGGGGTGCAATAATTTCAATGCCCTGAAAGGAAAAATTATTAGGACCTCCTTTCACACAGTTGGAAAAATGTTTCAAAACAGGGTGATTGAGATCTCCACTTGATATGAGTCTAAAGTATTCCATCATTCTTATTTTCAAACATCTGGTAGTCCGACCAACGTATTGACATCCACATGTAATCAAGTAAATAATGAATGATAAATTACAGTTAATAAACGTCATAATTCTATGTATTGTCCTGTTTACAGTGGAGGTGAATGTGCTACATTTTATGGCAGATTTTACATTTGTTACATTTAAACGAACCTTTGGGGAAGTTCGATTTGGTATTAGTTGGTGTTCTGAATAAACTAGGTGAGAGTGTACTCGCAATTGTCCTAGCTTTCTTGAACACTACTCTAGGACCCATAGAGACTATAGATTTAAGAACAGGATCTAAGGATAAAATTTACCAATGTTTTCTTAATATCTGTTTGATCTGTTCTCCCTGATTACTGTAGGATGTAATGAATTGTATTATGGGTTCCTTAGGTTTATGGTGGTAGTATATATCCGTTTAGTTCATATTTAGTGTTTTAACTGTCCATGTTACATGGTTTTGATCATTTTGTTTGTGTCTACTTTGATTAAAGTTGTTGTATTCAATGTTATTCTATTGTAGCCAATCCTATTACCCAGTGTGCTCTGTCTGTCACTGACGCGGCTCGTGCTGGACTCGCGTATTAACAATGCGACTCAGTTCCGGGTCGCGTGGTGATGACATCACTATGGGCTAATTTTGGCGCGAAAATTTTTATGTTAATGTTAAAATGTATGCCGTTACGTGTTTCCCTACACCTTGAGAAAGTCTGCGGGATGAAACGCGTTGGTGCGTTTTCCTATACCATTGTAAAGCTGATCCAATAAAGGAAAATATATTTTTACTTTTGTTTGGAGTTGCCCTTATTAATTTTTTTGCATCTTGGATGCAGCTAGCTGTGCTCCTTCTCTCTTCTACTCATCTGGACTACCCGGCCGGGTACCCGGTTACTCGGTTTGGCATTTACCTGCAGGGTGGCGGCGACATCTAGGAACAGCAGCAGCGGTCCTGTGGTGGTGGCAACATCGGAAGTGTCTTCAGGCGGCGTGGGACAGCAGGAATCCATTCCACAGCACTGCAGCAGGTAAGCAGTGTGTGTGTGAGCGGCTGGGGAATCATGTGACCGGAGCAGGAGCGTTCCTATTGGACAGCCGTCTCTCCAATAGGAATGCTCCTGCTCCGGTCACATGGTTCCCCGGCGGCTCACACACACACACTGCTTACCTGCTGAGGAATGGATTCCTGCTGTTTCACGCCGGCTGATGACACTTCCGATGCTGCCACCGCCACAGGACCGCTGCTGCAGTTCCTAGATGTCGTCCGTCGCGGGCTGAAAGGTAAGAAAGGTAAGTAATAAGATTATTTTCAGCTACCTTGACATTAATACCCGGTGTCGGGCCCACTCCTCAGGTGCCGGGTCCGGGTAATGTCTGGGTAGCTGGAAATGTGCCGGGTAATGCCGGGTACCGGGTATTTCTGGTTACTCGGTACACCACGAATTCTGGCAGCAACATTTAGGATAGATTGTAGGGTAGATAGGTGAGCGGCAGGAAAGCCGGACAGGAGGCGGTTACAGTAATCGGGACGGGAGAGAATGAGGGCCCGAGTCAGAGTTTTTGCAGTTGAGCAACAGAGGAAAGGGAGTATCTTTGTAATATTGTGGAGGAAAAAACAGTATTTTTTTGCTGCAGTATCTTTTGAATGTGAAAAGAGAATATGAGAGAGGAGTCGATTGTGACACCCCCCCCCCCCCCCCCCCCCCCCCAGGCTGTGTGCTTGGGTACTAGGTGAATGATGGTACTTCCAACAGATATATATTTATAGCTATATCACTTGGGATTTTCTCTCTCTCTCTCTCTCGTACTGATTTTGATAACATGATGTTATGAGCCCTGACTTCACAGAGCTTTGTGGATGTGGCTCAGTGTCTTATGTTATAACAGCATGTGGTAAAAATCATATTTATATATTTTCCTCTACTTTCAACTTTGCTGCCATAGGGCTCTGCATTGAAGGGGTTAAAAGTAAATCTCCCTGAATTTCATTTCTGTACCTGTACATTATAGCATTTAAACAGTAGACCCATGTATTTATTTCCATGGCTACCTAGGATGTTGTCATGGCATCCACTTGTTCTCTCTCCTCTCATGCTTGGTAAGCACTTATTTACACCAACACACAGTAATTGGACACGTGATGCAAAACTGTGGGTGAGATGATAGAAAGAAGGAAAACATAACTAAAGCACTGGTTTTTTTTGCTATTTTTATTCAGACTAATGCAATGCAACATAAAAGCGTCAGTAGCTCACTGCAAGACAAGTGAGAAATAGGGCATTTTGCAAGATGTACAAAATAAAGAAGCTTAAAAGTGATAGGTATGTAAATGTCTAAATGCCAACATGTGATTATTGAGGCGGCTGCAATAATTGAGTGCTATTTTCCTGAATGATCACACTGCAGGCAAGCTGGCTGGTGACTCATGCTGCTTCACACATTTTCTCATTCCCATTCTAATTTTGCAAATGGCTGTGCATATATATATATAAATATATATATATATTCTGCTTGCATAAAATCCACCTGTACATTTGCTTTCCCACGGATATGAAGCTGCAGAGTGGTCAAAGCGATGCAATTAATGTTTTAATACATAGTTATATCAGCTAATAATAAAGGAATTGTAATGCCCTTACTCAACAAAATATTTAATTTGGGGTAGCCCCTTTATGATTACAATTACAAACTGAGCTGAGTCAGCTAACCCCACTTAAACAAGTATACAATAACCTTTAACTGTAATCTTTAAATTATTATCTTATGTATTATTTCTTGACTTGCTCTAATAACTCTTACAAGAGAGAGACAGCTATTTTGCTTATGATTACCTACACGTAGATACCTACTGTAGATATTTTGTTACTCAAGTAATAATCCCAATGAACAGGACATAACAGTCCATTCCTAATGCCCTGGCTGGAGGAGTTGAAGGACCTGCCCTTCTGTCAATATTTGACACGGTTTCCTGAGGAAGCGATTTTGCAAAATGTGTCGATCCAGAGGCAGCAGGACGACTTCTCGCGAGACGTTCTATCAGCTGACACCGATATCTGCGAGCCTGGTCCGGTAGCGGGGATTTCGAACAGCTGCAGACGCCAAAAAGGCATAGTGTCGTCCACACCAAATACTCACTTTGTTGTGAGCTGCTACACACTATCCTATTTGTAAGTGTGAATTTGTTTTTATCCTTTCTATCATATGTATATATTTTTGCACGCTGTCTTTCTGTGTAATAATTGTGGTCCGAGAGGGTAATGGATTTCCCACAGATTCTTCGCTACTGCTGTGTGGCTCAGGGTTGACCGAGGCTAGCGGGGAGGAATGCCCGCAAAGATACCATTCAGGGTCTTTTGTCCTTCTGGGACCATGTGAGTTTTGGCTCCGTTAACTTCGCACTCTAATATAAGAGAAGGTTGGTTTTTGGACAATCCTGCATTAGGTGTTTTTCTTTTTATATTCCCACATATGATTCTGCGCTCCCTAAACAACTACATAATAATAATTATTATAATAATATTATTATTAAATTATTATAATTATATTCCCACATATGATTCTGCGCTTCCTAAACAACTACGTCACGCCTTGTGGCATAGTGTCTGATCCACCCCCCTAATTGCATAGCAGTTTATCCCACTTCTCCCTTGCATTGTGTTCATTGCACCTGTATGCGGACCTTCAGCTCTGAAAGCTGATTGGTGCCAGATCAGCACGAGGGGAGAGCGGCACTCTTTTCTATCGCCCTGTACGCACACAGCTTTAATCCCACCACCTGGGAGATGCAGCCGTCTCATTCCTGTGACTTTCCCCATCAGCTGTATTATTAACCGTAATAACAGTATTATTTTATTTCCATGTTTCCTACATTTTATCAGTTTTCTTTGTTTTGCGATGCATAGTCTCCAAAAACCCTACATGTTGGATTGATCAAATATGCCTTCTGTGGGATTCCCTTGTCTAGCTCAAGTATTCTTGAATTCTTTATTTGCTGTTTCTCAATTTCCAGTTGCAATAAGGATCCCAAAAATGTGCATTAGATATTTTTTTTTATCCTACTGAAAGCAATGGTAGCCTATATTATTCTTTGCTAAATATGGTTGTTTCCCGCTTTGTAGCCGGGATATTATCATTGTTTATTTAAATCACGCCAACATATTCCACTGCGCTGTACAATGGGGGAACAGAATAACATACTGAGTGAGAAAAAACGAATGTAAACAGATGCAGAAAGTAATGAGGGCCTCACACGAGAGGGAGTAAGTGCAAAGCTGAAACAAAGGGTAACATGTCTCTGCTCATTGTGGGATGGAGTATGCCTCAGAATGGAGTATGATCCATGCATTGGGCGTGTGGATGTTAGGCGCTGTCCGATAGCGTGGATGGATACTTTCATAACTTTGATGTATAGTCCTTTAAATAATATATTTTTTTTAATATATAAATCCTTTGATTACCTTTATTGAAAATGAATTATCTAAGCTGCTGATTGATTCGATCAGCAAAGACCCTGCTTCCCAGTGTTTCATAAATGGCCGCCTTTCAGTTCCAAACAACCCTTCAGTCAGTGTAACTCAGCAGCTACAATGTATCCTTATATTACTAAGGTAACATTATCTATTGTTACAGTTTGAAGCTAAAACTGCTGGGAATATTGGCAACAAATGATCACAAACAGGAAAGTGTCACAAAGATATATCACTGTTGGGGAGGTGGGCTAAAACCTGCTGTAGAAATCAAAGCATGCTCAGTATATTAAAACTCATTAAAAATGGCATTAAAAGTTGAATAATAAAAAAAATGCAGTAAGCATTATATAATACTACAAACATTATTATTTAAAAAAATTATTGTAATTTTTTTTTTTAAGACTATTGCTTGGATTGCCTCTTTAAGACATAATTTCTCAGCACCACAGGTTAAGGCCGCGGCCATGGTGCGAGCGACGGCGCGTGCGGCTCTAACAAAATGCAGGGAATCTATGGGACCGGCCATAGTGCGAGGAAGCACGACGGAGTGGCAGTTTTTTCAGCAGACAAATGATTTTGTTTTTGTCGCGCAACGGCCGGGTCACGTGAGCGGTCCAGCCAATGAGGGCGAACCAGCCTCGTCACGGCCACGCCTCCCCATCGCTGTGGATCTCAGGCCACAGATCGCTCGTCCATCAGGCGCGCGCAACGCCATGCGCCCCATCACGTCCAGTATACCCGAAGCCTTAATATGTGTAAAACTGGTAAAATTCATGGGCACTAAATGCACCATATTTATTGGAAAAAAAACATTATTGCTTTCAGGGCATTGCAACTTAGCATTTTTACCCCAATATTCACACATAACTCCAGCTTCAGCAAGCTTCATTTCTTTGCTAAATCTGAATCATTATTATCCTGTTTTGCACAAATGTTCATGTTTTGATATATACCCATATATGACTTCACACAAAACAGTGTATGTATGCTTCCATTTCTATTAACTACTAAAACTTCAGCGTTTATCAAGGACACCTAGTAAAACGGGGACAAAAGACTCAATGTACTTATCAAGGAAAAAATTGAAGTGCTTACATTAACCTTGCAGCTGGGAAATCTTGATGAATAGAAGAAGTGCCATAAAATGTTGACAGGCGCTGCATCTCTATAATTTCAGCAGTTTAAACCATTCTGCAAATTAAGGCTGCGCTTATAGTGCCGGCAACGCGGCGTCGCCTGAAAACAAAAGCATTGCCGCTGTCGCATGCGCTTATAGTAAGCACGACGGCAGCGACGCGAATTCTTGAAGCCGATAAAATTTGATTTGCCAGAGGCTGTCGCCACGTGACAGCCTCTGAACCAATCAATGGCAGGTCGCCAGCGACGTCGCCGAAAGGTAAATTATAACTTTCGCGGGAGCCTACGGCTCCGCTTTTAGAGCCGGATGGTGACGCCACGCTGCGGTCGCTGGAAAAATCAATTTGACTTGACTTCCAGTGATCGCGACCAAGCCGTCGCTCCGTTGCGTCGCTTCTACTATAAGCGCACGCGACGTGGCAATACATTTGTTTTGCCGCGACGTCACCGGCACAATAAGCGCAGCCTAATACCTCTAATTACTTTGAGTAATTCTCACATATCTCAACAATATCAGCACTTCTTGATCAAAACTAGTAAGACTAGTAATGCTGTGTAGTGTTTTGAACACTTTAACACATGTAGTTTTTGCACTAGTATACACGTAACAGAAATGTGTGCAGACACCTGAAGAACTCTATTGCTCTTAGTTCATAACTCACTGAATGTCCTTCACTGTAACTATGGTTCTACCAAAGACATAAGAAATGTATTTATTTATTTTATTTAAGTGACAATCCAAGTGGCTTTTTTTTTTTTTTTCCTCTGGTACTCGGAGCTGAAATTAATGGGGTTCAGCTCCGGAGACCCCCTGCTTTTATCCTATGTAAAAACCGCAATGAAAGACAAGAAAAAAGGCTGCTCGAATTGCTCCCTTAGGAAAATTGAGAATATGTTAAAGTCAAAAATAATAAAAAAAAAAAAACGTAGGTCAATCAATTAAGAAACCCAAATACAAAATGAGGATCATCTAATGTGCTAAATTCTATTCCCTCAACTGCATACGTTTCTATCAATATAGGAAGTTATTTATTTATTTATAAAATGTTTTACCAGGAAGTAATACATTGAGAGTTACCTCTCGTTTTCAAGTATGTCCTGGGCACAGAGTTAAGAGGACAAATAATACATGGTTACAAATACAGTTAGATAAGTGAACAGGGTATACATTATATACAAGACGTTGCATGCACAGTTAAAGATAATATATATTATGGGCGTATGTAACAGTTACAGACCAGATTAAAATGTGAGACAGCCTTAGTTTTGAAAGAACTTAGACTGGTGGTGGCTGTGTGAGTCTCCGGTAGGTTGTTCCAGTTTTGGGGTAAGTTCCTCCGGTAAGAGAAGGAGGAGCGGCCAGATACTTTGTTGAGCCTTGGGACCATGAACAGTCTTTTGGAGTCAGATCTCAGATGATAAGTGCTGCATGTGGTAAGGGTGAGGAGCTTGTTCAGATAGATGGGTAGCTTGCCAGAAAGTATTTGAAGGCAAGACACTAAATATGTAAAATGTATCCAAGTCTCCCAAAGTCAGAACTGGGACAAAGCCAATAAAAAAAAATTGCAACAAATTTATCGAAGGCAAAAACCCTATAGCTTTCAGTGGGATGCATTTCCTTTGATAAATCTGGTACTATTTTGTGTTCCAGTTTTAAAGCCAGAGATCTCTAATAAATGGAGCCCTTTGAGTAAAAATAAAATATAAGACTTCTGTCCTATTGTACAGTCCTTATCTTATTGTATAGTACATCATGCCACCGCCTTTATATGTTGCCAACCCTTAGGCTAGAGAAAGATAGAAACCTGGAAGGACTGAGTGTTGTTAAAATGTCACAAGGGACACTGTTATCAGTATCGTGCAATCACAGATACCCTGTTAATCTTGATATGTTGTTCGATGTGGCATTCTGCTCTCCATCTGCTGCTTTTATCATTCTGCAGACCCAATTGCAGCCTGTTCTCATATACACCATTTGTCACAAATGACATCACTAATATATTACCTGTGCTCATACACCCTTGTGTGAAACATGATGGTTGTGTTATAGTTTGTTTTGATAAATGTTTTATAGATTCTATCAGGACAATAAGACATATTAAACGATGCAATACGTTATCATAGATAATATACACATATCTTAAACCAGTATAACCAAATCACAGCAATGTAAACAATTAAAATAGTTCCGGAGGTTTAGCTTACTGTAGGATTTAACACTAAATCACTTATCAGCTTTGAAATTCCAAGTTGAGTGATAAAAGAGCAACTGTCTGTTAAAACGATAATCAGTACTGCATTTTTTACCAAAGCTGAGCGTTGTACAGTATGCTGCCAATCTTGTGTTTTTCCCAAAAATCAGATAATTTCGTTTTTATCTTCCTACATTACTACAATGATTTTGATAAGAGCTAAACTTTTGTATTTGTATTTATATTAATCATTGGAAATAATTTGACTTGCATGTGCACTGTGAGGTAGTATGCTTCGTGTAATACCTGCAATAGTATCTTGAGCGATTCAGAGGAATGATGCGGTTTGAAGAAATTATTTGACTGGAGAAACCATACCACTCGAGATGGGAACAGACTTTTGGCATAGGGGTACATACGTGCCTGAAAAGTTATAAACACAATGGGGGGAAAAGGGGATGGGATAGAAGCTCTTGCTACAGTCAAAGGACTAGATGGTGCCAGGGACCGAGTAATAGAATGCAAAACAAAAGTCTTGTCAGGACAAGACAAAAAGTAGCCCCTATAAACTAGCACTCATCGGTGAAGGTAAGTATGTATGTTATGATGATTAATATAAAACTTAACCTTTATGGGTGATGATAACAACTAAAGCTGAGGGAAGGCAAACTAATATCACCAGCGGGATATCACAAAAAAGTGATTAAAACAAAGTATTAAATACAGTGCATCGAGATCATGGGCTCCTAGCTAGATAGCTGCATGAACCACTGTGTAAACCGCGTGTGTACAGTGATAGAAATGGGGTGACTAAGATAGTGGTGTGGACTTTAGATCACTTGCATGAAAGCGATCTCACTTAATATAGTGGTTAGTCCATCTAAGATAAAGCGGAGCCCAAATATTCTGACCTAATAGAATAAAGATACAAAGCTGTCTAAACACCAATGATAATGGCGATGCATAAACGCTCCTCTGTTAGTAATTACAGTGCAGGCTACCCCTACCAAAAAAATAATTATATATATTTAGCTTCTTTGTTGGTAGCAATATATGTGTTCCTAGAATAATGGGAGCATATTAGGGTGTATTAAAGATTGGACCTCTTGGCAATAGTAAGCCCTAGATTTGTCCACGAGCTACCTTAATAAAATATTGGTAATCCCATCTTCTGGTTTGGAAAAGTAAAATAGGCATATACATAAACACAGGTCTAATGAATATTGACCTTAGTGGTGTGTGTATGTAAGGCACCTGCTGTTCACGCAGGCGGTTATTAGTATAGAGGCATTTAAACTTAGTGTTATGATAAGCGCCCTCCCTTAGTGGAAATATATATATGCCAACAACCAATCAGGTCATTCCTAACCTTCTTTGCAGAAAGGAACTGACGCAATAGGCTGAGGCTTATTACTGAAGTGCCAGAAGGAGGTATCTTAAAGCAGCTTGTCAGATAAATGCTGGCTTATATAATTAATATAAATGATTTATAGCGGAACCATACCAAAGCGTGTAACAATTCAGCATTGGATCATGATGTATAATTAGTCAGTACCCACTATGTAAAGATAGTTTCGAGGAATAGCCCCGTTTAAATGTGGCAATTGACAGTATAACATTTTGGGACTGCTAGCCTAGTTGGTAATGAGACTGGGCTTATTCTTATCTGGTCAGCAAGGTGTATTATTGAACACCACAAGAGGTGAATTGCTGATGCTGATAATAAGCAATGAGATTCTAGGCTCTAACAGGGCAACTAGTTGCTAGTGGATCAGCAAGGTGTATTGATGAACACCTTGTAACTTACAAAAAGCTGATGCAAAGCTAGCTATAGGAATAGTGTCTCTGTAAAGGACAGACAATTCGTATTGTTAAAAAAATCGAATGAAGCACCTGCTCTGGAGCTCAGTGAAGGAGAGAAGGTGCCTGCCTTAGGTAAAAGCAGGAACAATCACTTATCACTCAAACAGCCCCATATTCAGCGCTGCTTCTAGCCACAGTGCTTAAATAATTGTATCTAATAGTTAGTAGTGGAGATAGTGTAACAAATCCCACTACACTGGAGTAAATGGAAATTTAGTTGCTAGAACTTGCTTTGTAGTTGGTGCGCTATGTAGCAGCCGCGCTCCCCTGCTGATACCAGGAAATAATGTGTAATGGTTACGCCCACCGATGTACGTTTTACGTACTCTGACGTTTTGTCACGGTGGCGACGCCTGCGTGCTTATGTAGCCATCGGTTGCTATGGTGACGGATGCGTGCTGTGAAGGTGCAGTCCCTTCATATACCAGAATTGGGTAATTAATCAAATCCTATAGTTTGTCTCTATTAGGAGAAATTGATTCGGCAGGTTGCTAGTGCATGAAACATCTGATGTATAACTTAGGGAGTGGTGTAAAGATCCCTAAATAAAATGTGGTTAATAGAGAATGGTATAAAGTAACAACATTGAATATTTATGTAGAGGAGATCTGATATCTTTGTTAAGATAAAAAGGCACAGAAATAGAGAGCAAATAGGGGAGCAGTCCCCTAGTAAAAATGTTCACCCTATATGTGAGCAGATGTAATTTAAAGCGGATTAATACCCACATTGTGGGTAAATCCAGAAAAGATGCACATAGTCTGAGGCTAAATAAAAGAGGAGAAAACAAAACCCTCATTTAGTCCCTGTGGGAATAGAGTGCCAAGTGTGTATATCCATCGAGACTCTTTTTTTAAGGAGCTCGTTATCCCAATTGTCTCATCTTATGCTTTCTGGAAGATGGTCTATCCACTGAAATGTAATGCTCTTGATATCGACTCCATGTATGGCACTAACATGTTTAGCCAATGGGGTATCTAAGTTATTGCGGATGTTTCCAATGTGCACAAGTACTCTTTTATGCAACTGGCGGCACGTTTTTCCAACGTACTTTGTGCCACATGCACAGACCACCTGGTAAATCACAGCTGTGGTCCTGCAGTTGACAAAATGTTTCATGGGGAATGTCTTGCTGTCATTCCAGTTTCCAAAGTTTTGAAACATTGGCCAACTGGCATGCCTTGGCACCTATAACTCCTGGGAACTCTTTTGGTCAGCCAGGTGTTTTTAACTAGTGGTTCCAGATGGCTATGGACCAAATCATCCTTGATATTTAGTGACCTACAGCTGACCAAGGTAGGTCTTTTTTATAGTACCTGTTGGAGTTCAGTATCTTCCATTAACACATGCCAATGTTGCTGGAATATGTTGTAGATCTAGTGCCATTGTTGGTTCTACGTGCCAACCATTCTAAATAGTTTGGTCTGTGCCTGCGGTAGTTTATTGCACAATAGGGAAGCTCTATTGGTATATTTGGCTCTCTGATATGCCTTCTTCAAAGTGTTTTTGCAGTAGCCTCTACATAAAAAGCATTCAGTCATCTGTTTTGCCTGCAGCTCAAAGTCTTCGTCATTGGAGCAATTACGCCTGACCCTAAGAAATTGCCCAATTGGTACTCCTTTGACTACATTTCTAGGGTAGTGACTATGGGCATGCAGTAAGCTATTCATGGCAGTGGTCTTTCTGTGGACTGTTGTCTCCAGGTGACCATCAGTGCCACGGCTTATCTTTAGATCAAGAAACACACTTGTATCGCCACCTATTTCGTAAGTCAGTTTCAAGTTGAATTTGTTCTGATTCAATTTTGTAATAAATTCATTGAAGACTTCCCTTTTAATCTTTATTCTATTAGGTCACTATATTGGGTCCCTGCTTTATCTTAGACGGACTAACCACTATATTAAGTAAGCTCGTTTTCATGCAAGTGATCTAAAATCCACACCACTATCTTAGTCACCCCATTTCTACCACTGTCCACACGTGGTTTACACAGGGGTTCATGCAGCTATCTAGCTAGGAGCCCATGACCTCAATGTATTTAATACTTTGTTTTTATCACTTTTTTGTGATATCCCACTGTGATATTAGTTTGTCTTCCCTGAGTTTTAGTTGTTATCATAACCAATAAAGGTTAAGTTTTAAATTAATCATCATAACGTACATACTTACCTTCACCGATGAGTGCTAGTTTATAGGGGCTACTTTCTGTCTGGTCCTGACAAGACTTTTGTTTTGCATCCTGAAAAGTTATGCCTGAAAAAGACGGCCTACTATTGTAAGGGAGATTATTGAAATGTACTGCACCGACACACTTTATTCGAGCAAATACCCAGTATGTACCTGGCAGATACCTGGAATGCGCCGCTCCTCACCTCTGACAAGCCCCGTTGCGTTTGCCTTCCCAGCCTGGGTTCATGCCTTGCTGACGGGCGGCTGATCTGTTAAATGGTAATGATTAGGATTTAATAGGCTGCAATGCTTCGCGTGTCTACCAGATGGCATAAATTCATGAATTGTAATGCAGTATATATATATATACTGTGCAGTATTGCAGCCAGCGGGAATAAAATGCTTCAATCCCTGCTTGGAAAATACCTCAATGCACTCGGGCAGAAAACAGTCACAAACCTCAATACACCCGGGTATACCCGAATTCGTGGGACTAGCCGAGCTCGAATAAAGTGTGTCGCCAGTGTAGGAGGATGCTGCAGCGGCAGCTGAAAGCTCATTTAAAGAGCTTGTGGGAGGAGCCTATGGTGGCCACCCACAATCATCGGCCTGTAGCCTTATAATTATCATCCAAGTGTACTTTACACTCTCATTGTCCTGCCTTCTTTATATGAAATGCGCCTGATCAAACGCAAAATTACTGCCAAAGCAGCTGGACAACGTTTGTAAATTCACAAATGGCAAACACTGGTACTGTATCATTGGCATAATATAGTATAAATGTATAATAGCATCTGTATTTCTATGCTATCCAGTATTGTCTTTCAGTTACAAATATGAGGATGGTACTGTATCATATATTTATTATGTAACATAGGTGCATTATATAAAGCTTATTGTGTGGGATTGCCGTACTTTATGAATAATATCTGATAATTCCACGACTTTAAAGCATATATTTCTAGAAGCCAGCAACAATTGTTATGAAAATGGAGTTAGAATATCAATCACATTGGAGCCATTTTAACAATTCAAAACTTGTTTTATAAAATGAAAGCAGGGCTCTTAGAGGGAATCATATCAAGAACATCTCAGAGTTACCGGTAATTGAAACCTCAACCTGTTAGTGACTTTTTTTAAACGTGTTTTTCGTCAACTTACTGTAGTGATTTATTTGGGCAGTGGATATTGGAGACGTTTGGGGTGACTTTGAATGTAATGTGTTTTTTACGTTTCTGAATATGTTGTTATAATAGACATTTTAAAATGAGCCTTAACATTTGCTATATACTGCATGTGGAACATTTCCAGTTGACGGAGTGGTATAATATACCTTGCGTCTCCATTGCTGATGTCAATTCCTGATGAAGAGATGACACATGATAGGCTCACAAGAGTGGCCTTGATGCATATCTCAAGTGTTTCTTTTCAGCTCATTGTACCTGATACAATTGCTAAAATTCAAACATGCGGTCTGAAATGTGTTATACTGCAATTTGTCATGTTATTGGCTTGTCAGATATCACTTTGATATCACCATCAGTATTGGGCAGCCTAGAATATAATCCTTTATAAAGCATTGCACCACCACGATGCCTGGAAGGGCAGCAATCCAAATTGCATTTCTTGATTATTTTGGTTTGTTCTTTTGTTGGGGTCTCCGGTGCTGAACCCCATTCATTTATGCGGATCTTACGTGCCTAACATAATGGCAGTGTTTGTGTGCCGTGGGCCAATAGGAAGCCGTGATGTCATCCCTTCCGTCTTCCTATTGGCCCACGTGACATTTAAACTACACAGAGATTCCGGCATCAACTACGGAGGCTCGTATCTCTGGAAGCAGGTGGTCCCCGGAGCTGAAATTAATGGGGTCCAGATCAGGAGACCCCTGCATCAATCCTGTAACAAACACAATGCAAGAAGTGCAGCCTGGATTGCTGCTTTAAGGAAACCATCAGCTAATATTACAGGGTTGACTATTAGTACATGAATGCCGAAAGCAAGGTTAGCAAATACAATGTTCTTAATGTCATTTGCACTAATGCTATGTGGTAAAAAATGTATGCCAGTTCTTTGTGGATCAGATCTTTTGGGTGTAGGATAGGTTTCCCAATCCTGCAGCATAAGCTTTGTCAAATAATAATAATTATATGAGTTATACTTCATTCTGTAACTTATATTCTCTTGATATACCAGGTGATGTTCTTCCATTATTTTGTTCGTTTAGCAACATTGAATATTTGATACATAACCCGCCTGGCTTCCTAAAGGCCGTGCAATGTAGAGCAGGGGTTATTGAATTATACTGGTGGTATATTTTAGTACAGGCTGAAACCTTTGTAGGTTTTCTTCTGTTTTTTTTTTTTAATTTTTTTATAGAACAGGAGAGATGGCTGTCTGTCCAATAAGTAACAGTAAAATCCTATAGTAAATCAAATTAACATTGATAGAGATCAGTACGTGATTTACTGACATACAGCAGGAGGCATTTATACACCTTGCCAAGGGGTACATGGTTGCCAGAGCACTTAGCTTAATAAGTAAATAAATAATAAGGGTATTGTAAGAGATATGTGCAGAGGTACATTTAATGGAGACCGATTAGGGAGAAATTATATCTTGGCTTTATTGCGCCTCTTCCTTTAACAAGGAAAAACATACAAAAACAAACAAAAAAAGGCCTACTCCACTTTGGAGAATAACTAAACCTTTACTCCAGCCCTTTCCAACTGGGTGGGTAGCTAAGCTGGTTACCACCCTAAACAAACACACACACACACACACACACACATATATATATATACACACACACAACAATCCAACAAGAAAGTCTTTCTGTTGTTGTAGCTGTAGGGGAAGGCCTCTGTTCTCCTGGATCAGCATCCTTGTGTGATATGGCAAGGGTGCGTAAACTTTTCGGTCTGCGCGCCCCTACCTGCTTTCCTTCCCACCCCCGCCCCTCTGCTCATGCCTCTCCTTACTTTGTCTCCGGCATCAAATTACGCCGCGGGTCACATGATCACTTTGCCATGGCGACGCGTCACCGAAGACAAGGTAAGGAAAGTTGCAGAGGCCTCACACGATCCTTTGGCATTTAATTGAAATGCCTTGTGAGAAGACCGTGGGGCCTCTGTAACTGCAGCGCCCCCCTTGGAAAATCTTGCGCCCACTCTGGGGGGGGGGGGGCCAGATTGTGCACCCCTGTGCTATGGCACTCCTTGTGTCCAGGTATAGAAGTCTTGTCCCTTTGTCTTTCTGTCAGCATACAGTCCTTTTGTGTGCATCAAGACATCATATGTTCCTCAGGTCAGCCCAGTTGTGGGCTAAAGAAATCTCTGCAGTCCTCTTTCTCCTTATGTCAGCCCAAATGTGAGCTAAGGAATCTCTCTCCTGTTTCTCACATCAGGTTTTTTCTAAAAGTCCTAATCAGCCAGGTGGAGTCTGGTTGATTGCCTGTGTGCAATTGACCAGCACACTATTGAATTTAGAGGCAGTTTCTCTCAAACAGTGATAAGTCCCTGTTAGAGGGATAAAATCACTAACTTTTTGGAGTGTATTCTGTCTAATTGACAAATTTGCTTTTGCTTATAACAAAATAAGGCTTCATGATAGATCGAGTTCAATGTAATACTGAGCACTGAACATTTAGAAACTGCTATAATTTGCTAAACCAACCCATTTTAATCAATTTGTACAGTGCCTGTGTGCACATAAAGAATATATATACAGAGCAATTAATGTGACAGTGAAGTCTGGGGTAATATTTGCATTTCACACATGGATATCACAATTTTGGGCTGACACAAAGCAGAGCATACAGCATTAAAGCAGCAAACCATAAGAAAATCCCATCTTTTATCAGTTCTGTAGTATTGGATAATACATGCATTTCTTTTTTTTAAACTCCAAATGCCATTTTTAATGATCTGATCATCCTGTGGTTGCTATAGCAACCATTTAGAAAGTAATATCCACTTTCTCATTTGAAACAGGCTCTCACACACACCTTTTTGATCTCTGCACTTTGGCAACAAAGTATCACAAACAGATCTGTTCCTGTGTTCCAAACAGCAGACTGTCTATAACAGGGGAGCGCAAACTTTTAGAGCTGCTCCCCCCTGTCTCTCTCCCCCCGGCTCTCGTGGCCACCCCCGCCTACCTTCATCCACACCAGATGACGCTGCGGGGTCATGTGACATCACGTCACCCGCAACATCGTTTGACGTCACTTCACATGGCGCCTCTGCGTCATTTGACGCCGCGTTGCCATGGCGACACAACACAGCCGGCTGAATCCCGGTAAGTAAACAGTTGCAAGGGCCTCACGCGATCCCCCGGCATTTAATTTAAATGCCTGGGGGAAGAGCGTGGGACCTCTGCAACTGCCCGCGCCCCACTAGCAAAATCTCCCGCCCCCCCTGGGGGTCGCGCTCCCCACTTTGCGCACCGCTGGTCTATAACAATGATGTGTTACACTTAGTACATAAGGTTACATATCAGCTGCAGCATTTCACATACTGCAGCATAGTCAGAAGGCGGACATTTTGTTAGGACACAATCAGGATTTTTACAGATATATAACAGGGGCGGCAAACAATTGCCAATTGTAAGGATGTAGAATAATCCATTGTCACATACTTTACATAAAAAAAATATTTTAAAAGGTGGAATGTATTGCTGCTTTAAACACTTGAGTACATTTGCATGTCTTGCCCATGTCCCCAGAACAGGCTCATCCCCATTGTCACATCACACAGTGGTGTAATGACCAGGAGTAATGTCTTAATAACAGAGCTTCCTATCAGTTTGGTTGTTTCCATAGTTCCTTCACTTGCTGCATTGCACAGCTGGTACATTAAGCCTGGTTTAAGGAGGTGCACAATCAGAACACCCACTAGGAACCACAGCTGTTTCATCTGTTTGCACTCATTAGTTAAGCTTGGTTGTGATACTGCATTTTTGTACCTGCGTTTGGAGCAATGCTCAACTTTGTGTTAATGCAACACGAAACGTATGTTGCAACTGCCTATGGAGGTAGAAGGTGAAATAGTAAACATTTGGATCTATGATATAGGTGCTAAAATTAGGTGATTTTGCCTCATTGCTAGACATACGGCAGAGTAAGCTGATTTATAATGCAGCAATACTACTAGTAGTATTGGTCAAATGGACGAATAGAGTATAGGTTCGTATTTATAATCCGCTAAATATAGGCCATTAAACTTAAAAGCACTGAAGTCTACCTCTTCTCCTTACCGCCAGATCAGGCATAAAGCTGACTCAGAAGATATTTGTTTAGAAGGATAAGGTCGCCCGGACTGTCCATGAGCAGCTTAACTATGTGATACATGAAGATCTGTTAATATACTGAAATAAAGCCGAGGCTGCCATCTGTCAGGAGGTTGTGTTGTTCAGCACCTCATTTTGGCATTTTGACAAGAGCTTTCATTGAGTGCTATGGCAAAGTGTAAAATACTTACAGGAGAATGAAGCATGTGGAAGAGCAGCTGAGATAGCTTCGAGTAGGGTGCTTCTCAGAGGAGCTCTCAAACTTTTCATTAGGGGACGGACTCAAACCTGTGTTGGATCTAACCCGTAATATCTTATTTGTATGTCGAGAAATTGCATTGTTCACATGTTTTTAAACCTTCTCGCAGTGGAATGTGAATTTATGCTTTTACTAGAAGCCAGGTCATTTTATTTTAATTGGAAAAATCACCTCAGAATAATACACAACGTTAAAATAAAACAGTGTGTGTGTGGCATTGCAGGCTTTTTCTTGAGCTGTAGGGGGAAAGCATCCAGAATTAGATACAAAGCAGCACTAAGGGAAGATAAAATCCTCAGAATTAAATGTCAAATAGGAGGGGGGAGGGGGGAATCATCAAATGGCAGGAAAGAAACAAACACACACAATAAAGAACTGATTACACGCAGCTTTAATTGGATTACCCTAAAATGTGTTGTAGGTGTCGCTGGTCCCAGCAGGTGTGTCTGAGATCTTGTTTAGCACATATGGGGGCTTGTTCACGGAAACTCCAATTCATATCAGTGGGCATTTCCATTCGATAGCGCCTCTATCTGTACTATCGCAGTTTAAGTAATAGCTCCAATAGTATTTATATTTAACAATGACTAATACGTTGAAACAAATTGAAGTTTACACCAAGGGGTAAAATGAAGGAGCTTTGCTTGTGGTCTGCAAGTGAGATTTTTCTCTGCTTATCCCATTTGCCTCGTCTTATACTTTTGATTTTTCTTGTAGTTGCGGCTTCCTTTTGGCCTGATATTGGCGAGCACATTAAAATCTCTGTTAGGAGCTCCGGCACCAAAAACTGTACAGGCATACCCCGCATTAATGTACGGGAGCATGTATGTAACGCAAAAATGTACTTAAAGTGAAGCACTACCTTTTTCCCACTTATCGATGCATGTACTGTACTGCAATCGTCCTATAAGTGCATAACTGATGTAAATAACGCATGTGTAACAGGCTCTATAGTTTCCCCGCTTGCGCAAAGCTTCGGAACAGGTAGGGAGCCGGAATTGCTGTTCAGGACGTGCTGACAGGCGCATGCGTGAGCTGCTGTTTGCCTATTGGGCGATATGTACTTACTTGCGAGTGTATTTAAAGTGAGTGTCCTTACACCGGGGTGTGCCTGTAATTATCAATTAGTATTTTTGTGGGATTGCTGCTTTATACAGATATACATACATACACACACACACACATGGGTGGACAACATTTTTAAAAACGTAGGATCCCGCTACAATTTTTAGGAGCCACAGTTTTATTGAGTGACACTCACAGTGTGTGTTAGTAAACTTCTTGACACACAGCACACTCACATACAGCACATTGACACACTCTCCTCCTCCTCCACTGCCCCCCCTCCACCCCTCACAACGCCCCCCCCCCCCACCCCCCCCCCTCCACTGACATTGAGAGCAGGGGTGGGCAGAGTCCTGGAGCTGTCAGTCTCGCTCCCCCTGCCCTCGCCTCCTGTTCTCCAATCTCCCTCCTCACTAAACAGGCCGGTATCAGCGCGCCGGTCCTGCTTTGGTGTTGCGCTAGTAAAGCATGATCGGGAGCGCTGTTGCCGAAAGTGGCGGTTACTGACAGGTCAGTCAGCACTGCGCCGCAACACAGGCGCCAGGGGGTACATTTAATGTGCCTGGGCTTTTTCCATCCCTGTGTGTGTATATATCATATTACAAATTAATATTATTACATTTACTAGCACGTGGGCTAAAACTTGTCACCAATAACTCATCAGTTTCCAACATGCAACCCCCATCAATATACAGCGCGTGAGAACCAGAGATAACTGTGTGTGTATGTGAGGGGGAGCATTCTGTAGCAGTATCTCCTTAAACCATTGCTGAGCTTGTATGCAGACCTGTGTGCTATGTGTACGGTGTGTATAAATATATAATACTGTGCTCCTAGAACTGAACCGGCGGAGAAGCGCTCGGCAGTGGCTTATTTGTTTTTCTCCTCCAAAGAAAAGGTCGCTCAAGCTTGAAAGCTGAAGAAACTAACAGTACAACCTTTTTCAGGGTCGTTGTTCAAGGGAGAACTGCAAATATCTTCACCCGCCAACACATTTAAAAACCCAGCTAGAAATTAATGGCAGGAACAATCTAATCCAGCAGAAAACCGCAGCGGCGATGCTTGCTCAGCAGATGCAGTTTATGTTTCCTGGGACACAGCTGCAGCCAATGGTACGTACTCTGCTGCACATTGTATTGCTGTTAACAATCTAATTGACATCTTCAAACAAATGCAACCATTCTTACAGCCAAATGCGTGGCTGGTTTTGGTCCCTCGGAAATGAAGCTCAATTTCTTTTTCGTCTGGGCCTCTGATTAGGGGATGTTTATCAATCAACTGTTTCTCTACCCTTCACCCTACTCTGTCCTTAAGGTTAAAGCTGCAGTTCAGTTTTTATTTTTATTATTTATTTTTTTACTTCAATAGTTTCATGTGGGCAATCTCTAATTACCTAAAGAACTGTATAGCTGCAGGTCAATTCGTTCTCCATGTATTGATAGGCGAAATTTGGGGACATAATTAGTGAAGGGATCTGTTTATAATCTGCTTGTCTCTCAGTGGAAGCTCATGAATATTCATGAGCACTCCTGCACTGACATGTGCTAGAGGGAGGGCAGGGCTGACAAAGGGGTGTGCCAGGGCTTGTGACAGGACATGAAGGGGCAGTGCCTTAGCAAATGGCTGTTAAAATAGAATACAAGAAAATTGGTCTTTCAAAGTTGCTTTTTTTTAAAACAGAAAATGCTAAAAGTATTTTTTCTTACTACAGAACTGATTTATTAAAAAACACACATGTAGGATATTGACTAAACTGCAGCTTTAAGAGGGAGGGGAGAGAGCTGGGCTTTGTAGTTGAACGCATCAGATCAGAGGGAGTAGCCACAGGAAATCAAACCCCTCCTGAGTATACCTTGCTTACAATACAATTTTTTTTTCTTTACATGTTTACAAACGGACGATAAAATATTATTGACGAGTACGTGTAGGTGTCAGATTTTCGCACACCCCTGTATATTTTAGTTAAAGAAGGGACTGCCCCTTTAAGGCCTTGGATTTGGCATGATTATAAATGTGGGTATTTTTATTTTGTAATCTATTCACATAGATTACATTAAAAAACCTTTATGTTTTTGTTTACTTTTCTCCTGTGCTTAATTTCCTACATAGCTCACACATCTTACAGTCTATAACATTCCAGTAAATACTGTATATGGAAACTTTGAAAATTGTATGTTACATATGCACAGTACTATACTAATTCCTTCTTAATCATGGTAGGACATCAGGTGATTGAACTATAGCTTTGATAATCAGTTTCTGCCCCAGAACCTAGTTATACACTCATGTAGAATAGCACATGCCATGGGAAAACCACTGGAAATAATAAGATGACTTATTTCTACTCTGTAGGGGCACAAGTTAATTATCCGTTCTCTCAGCTGCTGACAACATGTATTCCCCTAATATAGCCTGTACAAACGACCCATGTATTTCAATAACACTATAGTTTTATTCTATGTGTCATTGCCTCTGGTATGTGATTTCATTTTGTTACATCAAGAAATGATGTTTGATCTGAATGTAATCTATTTGGTTTTCAATGCTTTAAAACAGTGTTTCCCAACTTCAGTCCTCAAGGACCCCTAACGGTTATAAGGGTATCCCTGCTTGAGCACAGGTGGTTCGGTCAAAATGGTTGGGCCACCTGCGCTAATGTGAGGATATTCTTAACGCCTGGACTGTTAGGGGTACTTGAGGACTGGAGTTGGGAAAAACTGCTTTGAAACAATAATCCAGGCTGTTTGACTGAAAGGTAGTATTTTATTTTTGGAACTCTTGAATACCCCAGTCCCACTCTCTTTATCCACACGTTTGTCATATAAACCACAGAAGCTGGTGAAAAATAAACACGTCAATAAATCTTTTATCTTTACAATTTGTGATGATGATTACAGGAGCAAAGCTGCATATTAATACGAACTTTGCCCTCAGTGCATTTTGCAGGGGATTTCTGTTCTAAAGGGGCAGTTCCACCTACATGAGTAGTAGGGTGCACCCTTAAATTCAGTTTGTCATTGAAGCATTTGTTTAACGTTACTGAGGGGCTACTTTGAATAGATGCGTTAGCATTTTATACAATACATATCTTACAATGTGTGTAACGCTTTACAGAAAATCATTTCACAAAGTAACGGAGGGCAGCAGATTAATGTCGTTTCCTTGGTACTTCGTTCTTTCACAGCTTCTTAGAAAATCCAGAATGCATCTCAGTACTAAAAAGACCTAGCAACAGACATTATGAAGAAGCTACAGTACAATAATCAATGATATGAGGATTTCAGCAGAAGATAGCTTGATCCTGTGGCATCTCCATTAGCTAAGGATAAGCACTAGGACGCTTTGGTAGATAAGAAACAGTGTATATACGACCTCTCTGTCTGTATGAGACTGTAGAACTGTGACAGGGGGTGGGGTACATTTATGCAGGGAAATATAGGAGGAGTATTAAAGAGTTTCAGTAGTTAAGTTAGGGAATGGTACATGTTCCTGTGTAGTTATCGGTGTTAAATGTCCTTCAAGGCGAAACATAATGTTAGTTAAATCTTGCGGCTCGCTTTTGGCCTGTGGGTCAATTGACTTCCTTTTGTATGGCCATTCAGGCGGGGCTCTGTAGCTGAAATAATTGGATTTTGTTCTGGTGGTCCCCCTGGCTGCCATACTGTAGAAACAAGCAAAAAAAAAAGAGGGAGGGGACATTTTTGCTCCTGATTTACACTGTTTGCACAGACAATGTTTACATAAAATCATAAGTGGAGATAGTTGGAGTGCACACCTTATGATGCAGAGATAATGCAGAGAATTTGCCATGTCAGTTTGATTAAAAGCATTCCTTATGTTTGCTTTGTGTCCAAGGAGCCTGATACCTATTGTTAAAATGGTAATTGGGGTGCTCTTCTGTTTGTATTTTTTTTTACACATTCTTATTTCTATGTACAATATTGATAGCATGGTTTTGAATAAGTTCCATTGTAACTCGATTGTATCTGTTTAATTTTTCCAGAACACATTTCCTGTAGGTCCAGCATTAGGAACAAACACAATTAGCTTTGCTCCATACCTAACGCAGATGGCACCTGGAGTTGGATTAATTCCAACTGAAATGCTGCCCTCTTCACCTATGATTGTTCCCGGAAGTCCACCTGTATCAGTCGGTTCTTCTGCTACTCAGAAACTTCTCAGGACAGATAAGTTAGAGGTACTGTTTGCATCGTATCCCTTGCAAGAAATGCTCAGCATGTTGATGTAAGTCAGTGAACTAGCAACTGCAAGAAACTGCATTTGTCCTCCAGGCGGTTGACAATAAAAGAACAAGTAACCTTATTGTGGGAAACATTGAAATCCACATTTTGGGGGGACCAAACCAAAAGTATACAGAAGCATTTCTCACAATAAATACTACATTTTCTCTGTATGACTGCAACTAACTGCTCAATTGCAATTCTAGGGCTTTCCCAGCTTTCCTTGTGGCACCACGTTTTCTTTGTTTTTGTTTTGCTCATGTTTTGTGTCTGTCAGTATGTAGCTTTTGAAGTTTAGGTGCTATTACATTCAGAAGGTCATCTCCTTGATTAACGTCTCCTGTATTCAAGAGCTGTGCAAGGTATTGAAAAGCTTTTCCAGCACTGAATAAGGTAAAGATGAACAATACCAGGGCAAAGCCTGCTGGGTTTCACAGGCTGCTTTCCCTCAGTGACAAGCCCCAAGTCTTCAGTGTGTGTCTTGTCAAAACAATTCATGTATGTATAAGGCAGTTCACGTATCAAAAGGTAATCATGTTTTGGTATAAGAATTGGACCTTCCTCCTAAAAAAAAAAATCTTTGAGCATTTATTTATTTTGAATTTTGTCTAACACGCTACTCACCAAGAAACTCAGTACTAGAGCTATCTGATTGGTGATGTGCCTGCTGCTTGCTTGAAGGGGTAAGATTTGTTTTGCACCTGCGCCATTATGAAATATTGGGTTTTTGTTATCCCGCAGCTATATACAGTAATGCCCGATAATATGCAGGCCTCCAGTGATTTGCCGTTGTGTCTCCTATGTAGGTATGCAGGGAGTTTCAGCGAGGAAACTGTGCACGGGGAGAGACCGATTGTCGCTTTGCTCACCCAGCGGACAGCACGATGATTGACACAAATGATAACACTGTAACCGTTTGTATGGATTACATTAAGGGTCGCTGCATGAGGGAGAAATGCAAATATTTTCACCCTCCTGCACATTTGCAGGCCAAAATCAAAGCTGCACAACACCAAGCCAACCAGGCTGCAGTGGCAGCACAAGCAGCTGCAACAGTGATGGTAAGTGAAAGTACACGCCTATTGTTAAGCAATATCTTTGTGGATATTCTTATTATTGTCTATCCTCAGGTTTAAGGTCCCTATTAAATCTGGTAACAGGCCGGGCAATGTATAGCTAATGATGCAGAAACTCTCAACCAAATGAATGAAAGTTACTGCATTGTTATCTGTTGTTACACTGATTTGTATTGAATAGGCGCTAAAAGTCTCTCGGCAGAACAGGTCACCTTTTTAATCAAAATACTGGTTGCAGCTCTGGGTGGTCCACATTATAGATGTTGCCACTTTGTCACACACCCTCATCCAAAAAACAATTCTATCAGTCAAGGGTGTAACTACCAGAAAAACTACTTTTTTTTGTTAGTGTAGATGGCAAAAGGAAGTGAGGTAGAATTGAAAAATTTTCAAGAGGAGCCTTGAACGGTTTGCTAAATAATTAGCAAATAATTGTTCAATCTTCAATGTATTATTCAATTGCAAATTGATGTACTGCATTTCACAATTTACCTGAAGTGTATAGGTTTAAAGTTAGGAAATGTACTCTATAGATCTGCCTCATCATTTAGTTACAGAACAGAATAGTAATGTGATTTGTGATTTAATAATAGCACCATGTTAAATCTTATATAGAGTTTGTTCAACGCAAAGGTGTACGGTGAAATCAGAGCAAAATCGCCCAAAAAAGGAAAAGTGTTTGTAGCGATCAAAATTAGTTCTCGTCGTATTCAATAAGAATCATCTATGCAAAAATATTTCTACTAAAAAAAACTAATTTACATGTAGACAAAAGTGGTCTGTTTAACGCAATTTGTCTTTGTTTCAGTTCTCACCACTAGAAGAATAAGTAAGCCAGTGTCAGTGTGGTCTTTCTGTCACCCATTGTACGTCTGGCAGGACATATATACATTCCCATACCCAAATTATCAATCTCACCATCCAATGGTAGCTAAAAAAGAGATTGCACCTGTCAATTCATACCTCACACTTTTATAAATACCATGTGAATAATGAACGAGATGTGTCTATTATACAGAAGTGTAAGGAGCAAACAAAATTGCAACTTAAAATAACACTTTTGGCGTGATTTAGAATTGCGAGTACGCTTCTATGGCGAGATTACTTTTCAGGCGAGATTGCCATTTACCACTTGGAAAGTTAATTCTTGAAGTTTAATATATTCCATACATGTTGACAGCAGATAATAACCCTTAGAATGGGGCTTATTCATAAAATACCAGTACATGCTATTGCTATTTTTCATTGAGGAGCATAGTGTTCCATATCATTTTCTTTTTCTGATCTCTTATTTCCATCCCATAGTACATGGTTTTTTTTCATTCCCTTATCACAGCTGCATTTTCTTTCACTATCTCCACTGAGTTGTCGTCCAAACCAGCCACTAATCATTCAGTGAAGAACAACTTTCTTTTATTTCTTCTCAGTTTTCATCTACCTTTGCAGCATAACCCTTTGTATTAGAATATATCTTTATGCTTGGAATACAACTGCAAGATGTGCAATCTTCTATCATATGTATCTGAGATCAGAACCCCTGGTCAAGAATACATCTCCTAAAACAATGCTACCCTATTTGTAATAAGGGTTGTGAAATTAATAACATCTACCTTGTTGTCTTGCAGAGTGGCTGGTACAGATAGCTCTCTGCCCACATCAGTGCTTACTGTATACGGTTGAATGAGGCCTTTGTACCTTGTATTCTGTTGCCCAGCTGTTAGTGTACAAAAAGCCATTGTCATAGTTAAACGCGCTAAACAATGAGAAAGAATACATTAACTAAGTGTGACTTGCCATATCACATTACATGTCTAAAACGCTTTTAGTAGATACGTTAAACAGATTCACTTTTGTAATTCCATTTTTTTGTAGGGAGAACTTGGAACATTTTTCTCTGTCTTGCGTTGATGTTCTATCCTTCACCAGTCCTTCCACAGCTTGTTTCCACCTTTCTACTCTCAACTTTCCTCTCTACTGAACTTGCATTGTTTTGCCTCCTGTGCTTCACACCTCTGTTTTATCCCTACAGTACCTCTCTCCACAGTGGCAACTCTGCTCTTGCCCTGACTTTTCCTTCCCTGTAACTCCCTATATCTTGCTACAGTACCTAAATTCAGTTCATAAGAGATGGTGCTCAATGTTATCCTCAGGTGCCAAAGAGGAGCTATTATATCTCTCTACTAAACTAAGGAAACTATAAGATAGGCTGGCATAGTCTTGGCAATATGCAATCGCATACTATGTATTGTGTCATGTAATACTAAATGCCATTGTGTCATAGTGATAAATAATTTTTAAAAAAAAATAGAGCTACTGTAAACACAATTAAAAAAAAGTAGAAAAATACATTTGAGAACGTGTGTTCTCTTGGGCTGAGCAGGTGCTTGTTTTCGAAGTTTTACATTGTACAAGCTAATTGGAACAAAATACAGCACCATATTTCCTATTGTATATTTCAATTGGATTCATCTTTGATCGATGTGGTGCTGTTCTTTTTCTGTATCCGTATGGCAGTCAGGGACCCTGGTAATTAGGCCCCCTCTATGTCTTGAAGCAGCATCTATCTTATACTTTCTTTTTTCTTGAAAGAGACAGAACCATATAACATAAGAAAGCACGGCATGTCCTTGCACCAGTGATGGGTGTTATTCCTATATTGCAGAGATCGCCCATTTTTGAACCACAGTTAAAAGGGACAAATATAATATAGGTTGTACTTGTGTTGTGCAACAGAGCAATCATCACACAACGTTATTTCAGTTATTTTCAGCTGACACCTTGAGCTGATTTTCGGAATACACGGCACAGCATTTTCTCTCTGTCATGCTTCTTTAACATGTTTTAAATGTGGTTATTTTTATGTCTTTTGGACTTCTATACCTAGAACTCAATGATTTTGTCTAATAATGTTTTAGACCCCTCAGTGAGAATCACTATGTTCGTTCCTAAGCAATAATAGTTCAACATGCCTCCTGAGCTGTTACCATGATCTAATTTGTTGTATACCTGTTGTGCTGCACAGACAGATGCATCTTAGCAATTGAAACTATTTATTACATGTTATGAGGACAATCATGTAAAACCCTAAACAATTAAAAAGCGTTGTCTCTTTAAAATTTAGTGTCTTAGGTACACACGAATTACAGCTCCAAAATATTTAGTGAGCATGACACGCAATGTTTGTTTCAAAGTCAAGGCTGCATGTTCACAAACCCTTTTAACCTTGTATCAATTTTGTTCAGCAGCATTCATACCTGATACGAAGAAGCCTAGCTTTGAAACATAGATGAAGTCATGCCCTCTCTATAATTTGAACCTGTCAGTTGCTCTGCATTTGCTAATTGCATGAAGCACCCTAAAGTCTGCTTAATCGTTAGAACTCCTCCGATTCATATTTTGGTTTGTGTATACATGCAGAAAAGTAATGTCAGACTTGTTTGAATTATATATGGGTATCAAATAATTACTGAAAAACAAAGAGAAATGCAGGCATTAAATGTACACCTTTTGCAGAATATTTGCTTTCTGCAATATTGCTTTTCTTTTACTAATGCAGCTCTAATAAAAGGGAAGCAAAACATCCAACAGCTTCCCAAAAAGCATACATTATGCAATTTGCCTCATTTTAGCTACTGTACTTAAGGCATCTTTAGAAATGACACACTATGGGCTATTTATGAAAGTCTTTTGGCTACAAACTTAGTGAAAAAAGCAGTTTCTCACCTGAAAACAATGAGATGCTAGTTTAATGTTTTAAAATATATTTTTTTTGGTTAAAACTATAGCTATTTAATTGCCCCCTGTTTTGCAGCCTGAAGATTGATAAATAAACCCTCCCAGTGTGTAATCGCTCCCAACTATTGCTTAAAATTATTTCCTAGCAGTACTGTTCATGTATGCAAATAGTTTATGTATGAAAACAGTTGAGGAGATGACTAATGTATAGTAAAATATTCTGGTAAGTCAAATACGGTTAATTATGCTGTAAATATAAAATGTGTAAAATTGACGTTGCAATACAAGATTGTGAACTGATAACAATTAATATCTTTTTTTAATTTTGCTTTAAAGTTACTGGGCATCTAAATAATCGCTCCAAATACCGTAAGAGCAGTAAAATACAATGAAAACTAATTTAAGTGAGTTACTGTTATTACGTATTTTTTTTATGTGGAAATTAATGTTTGCTAAAGAAACAGTAACTAACTTATAATATATAATAGTGGGATCCTAAAACGTTCATATTTATGCATTTTTAATATACAAATGCTGTATGCAGCCTGAAAGATGCTATGTTATTTGATTTTCCTGAATATCAAACATCTGTATTTTGCTCTCTTATATGCTTTTAACTAAGGTATAGTAGATGCATTTTTGCTTTAGTACTAATTCAAGGTGTAATATTCATTTCTTTAGAGAACATTTTCGTTGTTGTGCATGCCTAGTGTTTTATATGTTGTATATTGCATTCAGAATATTTTTTTCCTTCTCACCTATCCACAATGCAATGCCGTTCCCATGATGCACCTCTGCTTGCTGTTTACCTGTATGTTAATTCGCTTGAATCCCATTGGCCCACTGCCATCATGTGCTCGCTGCCTGTTATTAAAAGACGCAGTCGACTGCCAAAGCAATGAAGCGACCTCTCGAAGCAACTGTAGATCTGGTACTTTGACCTTTCACCTTTTGCTTTGCATGTAGCTTTTTCAATGAAGCAACTAATATTTTGTATTGCTTTTTTAACATCATCTGAGACAACCAATGCATATAATTAGTGTATGGAAAGTTTCAAAGTTGTATTTAGCCATCTCATTTTTCCATGTGTAAAAAAAATCAAATTTTAGTTACATTTCTAACATAGCCTCATTTATAAGTACTTGTTTACAAGTTACAATTGGATAAGATTGTCTGTATTGTAAATGCAGTAAAAGAATAATGGCAATCTTTTGCTATCTGGAGACTATTTTCATATTGATATTGAATGCTTAATTCTGCATCCCTTAGAATATTATAACATTTGAAATTCTACATATAGTCTAAGCAAAACAGATGCTATTTGTGTTGCTTTAAAGCTTTTCTTTTCTGTAGTCCTGTTACTACAGTTTTAACTTAAGGAAACCATGCTTTTGCTATCAATAACCAAATCTCACTCATTCTGCATTGCCTCAGTTTGGGTTAAGGTGCATGGCAAAGCATCATTTATTTTGTATTTTTTTTGTAATTGTAATTCCAAAGTTTATCACAATCTGTAATTATATTTATGTATGTGTGTATTTCAACACAGTTTACGTACATTCTGAACTCTACAAGTGTCATCTAATTCTTTGTTAACAGGCTTTCCCTCCTGGCGTTCTTCACCCTTTACCAAAGAGACAAGCTTTTGAAAAAAGCAATGGCGCCAGTGCACTTTTTAATCCCAGTGTCTTACACTACCAACAGGCTCTGGCCAACGCACAGTTACAGCAACCTGCCGCATTTTTCCCAGCAGGTATGTCGCACAACTTTTGCAAGAAAAACAAAAAAACCTGTGTAAAGCGCATTTCACTTCTTTAATGATACGCTTGGATACTAGATTCCTTCGCTGGTGGAAGGACCAGAAACACATTTAACCTGAAATGCGTTGTTTCTCCCTTAAGACAGTGAGAGGGATACTAGGGAGTTTTAAAGATGCAGTTCCTTTTCCTTTATGTGGGACATTGATTATTGCTATAGAGTTTCTATCCGTAGTTGGTGATTCAGTAGGAAGGAGAAAGAGAGCCTGGTGGCACTTTAATAAAGATGGATTTATAAGTAGTTATACTTAAAGACAAAATTATTCCACAACTCAAAAGACAGGAGGGGGAATCAGAGTAGCCATCAGTGAAGTGGATCATTTGATTTGTGTTTGGTGCTTAGTTTCCTTTGACTCTTATGGGGGTTATATATCAAAATGTCAAAATGGGGGGTGGGGGGGATTGCATTCAATTTATTCACAGGAAAAATACCATTACAAGCTGTGGGACTTTTTAATTAATAAATTATGAGTAGTTATTTTCCTCCAGTTTTGCATTGGTCTTGCAGCTCAATTGTTAAAGTAATGGAAAATTTGGTCAATCAGCTTCAGCTAATTTGCTGCTGTATTTATCTGCTTTGTAAATCTCTTTGAGTGGGTGAATAATAAAACAAAGTAACAAACGGAATGGTTTTAACCACCAGCCTATTTAAAAAGCTCTATTGCTGATAAAGATGAGTGGTAATGAAATTAAATTGTTGCTTAATGCGAAATACATAAACAATTCTTTCACTACTTACATGCAATAGCTTTTCAGAGTTAGGAGGTAATTCATGGAACTGTAATAGTGCAGATTGGGGCTTCTATTGCATTGAAACTTGTATTGAAGTTTAATGACTGATCCCTTAGACTGGAAAGCTACAGTATACACCCATCAAAAAAATGATGCACTCCAGAGGATCAGGCAAGATAAATACATCTTTTACTGCGGGGCACGTGTGTAACTGAGCAATGTAATGTGCTAGGATGGTTATAAGGCAACTTTGTAATTGTGGCCATCTTTGATAAGCCCCATAAAATGAATAATGTACAAACTAAGGGATTTCTGCAGCAGGGTTCTTAAATGGTAGTCTGCCGATCACATTAAAAGTGGTCCCCGTAGCCCCTAAAATGTCACTGCCGACAGCTCTTCCCTGCAGTCTAGTTTTTCTCTCTCTGATAACATACATGTTTGTGGCTGGTCTGTCGAGAGGCTGCTTTTTACTGTAGGCCACGTGTTATTAAAACATGCACACACATTAGAGTGGTCATGCTAGGATCCAATTAAATATGCATTTAGGACCTACACAGTGAAGGTGTTCTGAAAATAAAACACTGTATACACCATTACCAACATTTTTTTGTTTGCGTTTTTAGTTATAGTTTTTTTTTTTTGTTTTTTTAGAACCAAGTAAGTGGGACTGGCGTCTTACATTGATATCGGACTTTTTAATTGTGTACATTCCATTTTTAAACATTTATTTTACATTACAGTAATTCAGAATAGTGGGGAAAGTTACTTATAATGTTAAAATATTACTACGTATGCAGCTATTCAGCGATTTGTTTTGGGAGATGCAGCCATTTTGTAACATAATGGATTCTATGTAATTGTCTGCTGGGTAGGGAAAGGGAATATCCAGGGATGTTGTGCTCAGATAGTGTTAGGTGAACATTCTTGCTGTATTTTCAGTCCACTCTATAAAGAGCAAAAGAGGTGGGACAAGAACAATCACTTCAATCACCCTTAACAAACATTGAATGATCTTGCTTTATTTTTTTTAACGATCTGCGGATAAACCTAGATATAATACAGTATGCCAAATTATGCAAAAGATTAAGGCTGCATCTTTAAAAAAAAAAAAAAAAAAAAAAGTTTTAGGCACTAACCGTAAGGACTGTGGTCCATAGCTTACATTTTAACATAAATATAACATTTCAGATATAATGGAGGAGATGTATCAACGTAAAGAAAGTGCACATAAAAGTTTGTTTTTTCACATTTCTCTGTTTTCTGCTTGCATTTGCATCAAATGTTCTTGTTTCTTACATCTGAAACAAATTGGTGGCTATAAACGTTTATGCCACCCTCAGATCTGGTAGATTTGTTCACGCAAATACTGTACAAGATTATAAAAGTGACGTACATAGACACAGAGTTTGCTCATTCCAATATGCACGTCATGTAACTGCACACTAACTCCTCCTATTCTCACTCCCCAAACTGTAAGCTGACACACACAGCGCAAAACTTGAAGCAAAGACCTTGATTCTATGATGCAGAGACGCAATTTTCCCCAAATTTCCATTGTTACGTCTCCCCCATTACCTTGTTTTTATCCCTTTATTCTTAATGTGAATGCATGTTTTATCAATAATATAAACAACACTGTATATAGGTAGGGCTTTGAATAATTTAGAAAATCATACCAGCATGGTAGATGTTTCATACTGTATGCTACAAAAGAGAATATACGACATTTCATTAATTCTTTTTCTGTGCTACTAAATCTGTCTGTGTTCACTTGAAACATTTTCTGTTTAAAATTGGTTTGAAAAGGTAAGCGTACGTTTATTCTAGTGAAGGCTGGTAAGTGTGTATACAATTTCACACTTTCTCTTGCTTTTTTTTGTGCTAAAAACAAATGAACTAAGGTAAATTAAAAACAACCTATTTGTGCAGGATACCTATGTACAGTACATAGCATGCTGCAGATCAACCCAGTCTGATTGCAGGTCACAATCATGTTATGTGGACTCGGTCATCTTTTCAGTTTGAACCCCAAAATCTGTAACGGTTATCACACGTTAAGTAAAATGCAAATTAAACACAGAATAAATGCCTCTAAAACGTTTTGGCCTTTTCCAACCAATAAACCAGTCACTAAACTGAAGCAGGCCTCATCACATTCCAGATGATATAGGAATTTGCCTTAGTTGACCTCTTAAAAATAATTCAAGTGCCTAAATTGACTCATTTTCTTTCTCCGTATGAATGCTCTGGGACTGATTTGCTATGCCATGGTCTTTAAAATATCTGTCATTTGTTCCCTTTGCAGCCGTTTATTTTAAGAATGTCTAACAGCTTCTCTGTGAACAATGTGTGTCCTCTGTATGTTACCCTTCAGTATAAGGTCATTCATCGTTTTCCTTAGCAGTCTTTGGGCCAAGGGTACACACACAGAAAAACAATCTTCCATCCTTTCCCCAGATGCACATTTGTATAGTTACAGTTCAGAAGCACACCTTTTCCCTTTAACATTGCCGTGAGAAATCAATAGGATATAGTACTTTCATGCTTTACAGAGCTATACTGATCACAGAGTCTTCAGCAAACAGTTTTGTGGAATTTATTGAATTCATTTCTCAGACTGGTTCCAAAGAGAAAACCTCCACTGCCAGGCAGATTTAAACACTGCAGCATCAGTTTGCTTCTCACTGTTAAATGTGTCTCTTTAATATAAAAATGTAACTTTTTTGCACCGATTTTTATTGAGATATGTTTTGTATGTGTGTGTATATGTCTATATCCTGAAGACCATGATTCTTTTGAAGGAGCAATCCAAGCTGTTGGTTTTTTTTTTTTTTCTTCATTTTTAATACAGGATTGAAGAAGGGTGTCTCCGGAACTCAGCCCCATTAATTTCAGCTCCGGGGGCACCCTGCTTCCAGAGATACTTATCTCCGAAGGGGGGGTGCCGGTATCTCTCTGCAGTTTAAAGCCTCCGGTCACATGGGCCAATAGGAAGCTGCACCTGATCCCTATTGGCCTGCATAATGTGAACCCTGGAGTGGCTACCGGCACCCACTGCGGAGGTAAGTATCTCCAGAAGCAAGGGGTCCCCGAGCTGAAATTAAAGGGGTGTAGTTCCGGAGACCCCTTGCTTCTATCCTGTAATGAAAAAAAGGAAGACAAAAAAAAACAGCTTGGATTGCTACTTTAATTTGATTACCACAAAACTGTTTATGCACAAATAATAAGCCTGTAACAAATAATCAAGAATACAGTAACCTCTGCACACCACTCTAGAGAAACAAACTTGCAAGCTTAGTACAGAGGAACACAAAGACATACTATACTGCAGGAGTGCGCAAGGGTTTTCCCTCTGCGCCCCCCTGCCGGCTCTCCCCTCCTGCACGCGCCACCCCTCCTTCCTTATCTCCGGCGTTTCTGACGTCACAACGCCTTATGATGCCGCGTTGCCATGGTGATGCGACCCCGGAGATAAGGTAAGGGACCTTACAGAGGCCTCGTGCTCCCCCGGCATGTAATTTAAATGCCTTCGGGAAGAGCGCCGAGCCTCTGTAAGCACCGACCTCCCCCAGAGAATTTTGCGCACCCCTGCTATACTGTATTGTCTTTCTATGTAAATCTCAACAGAGCACATCAAACTATAAGCAAAACAAAGCTCATGTTGATTTTAGCAAGGTGCCAAAAAGCCAATGTTTCGGTCTATACAGTAAAAGGACTTTCCTCAGTATAATTAGTGTGTGTAATTGACTGCAATAGTAACATATTACATCCTCATATCACAGGGTTCAGTGGTAACTTGTGCACATCGCACATACTCTATGATGGTGCAATACAAAAGCATCAGTAGATGATGTTCCAATATATTTTGTTAGGATTTTATTGGAGACTTCTTTAATTGAGAGATCTTACTTTTCTATACAAAACACGTAGGATACTCGTGTGTCAGTTTGCTATTGAGTGCTGCACAGGGTCTGAAATGCAATTCATCAGCAGCAGTGATGGGGATGTACTGTGAAGCACATAAAACCATGAATGGCCTTGGAAGATTATGTTTGCACTAACTCCTACTTATCTTGAGCTATGCCTGAATTTCATTCTGAATGTTAACTCTGTGCAGCTAACCTGTTTCTTTCCCTTTATTCATTTTCTCCACCTCTCATTGCATGACATGCAGGGTCAGTTTTGTGCATGACACCCGCTACCAGTATTGGTAGGTCTATCTACTTTTTTCAACTTTTTTGTATTACATGAGTTAACTTCTGTGATTTTTAATGTTTTTTTTTTTAATGCCTTTGTAAAATATTCAGATATGGTACTGTAGTTGTCAACTCTACAATATTAAGCCTCTGTAGGAAACTCACCTAGAATATGTCTTATGTCGACACTTGTTTTGTGGCAGTATAATGTTAACTCTAGCCAACCTGGCTGGGAAATTGTTTCTTTTTACTTTGTTTATAATGTCTCACGGTATAAAAAAAATATTATGAGTACAGTAGTATCATCTGTGTCTAAAACATCAGTGTTGTCCTTTTTTTCTCCTTTTTGCTATGTGTTTAGAATATTTCATCAGAATTTCCCAGAAACATGTACAATAAAAATAATATTAGATTTTGTGACAGTAAATCATATCAGCATACCCATAAAAACACTATATTAGTCATTTATTATAGTAAGTAAACAAATTCAAGAGACCAGATGGTTGAGAACACTATATTATTACATGAGACACGGTTGCATCATTTTCCTTGACCCACAGGGTATTACTTAATATTGTCGTACGATCACAGAGCAAAGCAGCTCTTGTCTTTGAAAAGACAGAATAAGCTTTTTGTTTAAATACACAAAGGTGTGTGTGTGTGTGTGTGTGTGTGTGTGTGTCACTCCATGAAGGAATAATGGGATAACAGCAAGTGCACATATCATACATAAATAGAGCATAATACTGTAGATACTTCACCCAAACCAGTGTCGGATGAATAACACACAACACAACAGAGCAAATGTTAAAAAAAAAGTCTACTATAGGACTATCATCAGGGCGGTGATGATGAAGATCCCATAGTGGACTAAACATTTGTCTTTTTGTTCTACTTTTGTTCAACTATAATAACACTTTTTTGAACATTTACTCATCAGTGCTTTTGTATTATCCATCGGACTCTGGTTTGGATGAAGTATCTAATATATATATATATATTATATATATATACAGTGTTCGACAAACCTATACATTTGCACGCCCCGGGCGAGTGGATTTAACATCGTGGCGAGCTCCTATTGGCCCAAGCAGCACACGTGCGGTACTAGGTGGCGAGTAGATTTTTTTGTTCGGCGAGTAGATTTTTGGGTGATTTGTCGACCACTGTATATATATATATATAGTAACTATATAAATACATCTAAATCTAGGTTGTGAATGATGGCTTTCCAAACAAAATCATCTTGTCATTTTTAAATCCAATTTGAACGTTTATGCTGGACATGTTTTTGCACGTAGTAGCTTGACGTTTTTAATGCCATTTTCTCTGCCCTGTCACGTGCCCTAACCTATTCATGTTGTTAATTGACCTTAAAACATGTAAGGGATGTACATATATGTGATTCTTTGGGGGGCGGAGGGGGGTTTAAGGGCTGCAATCATCAAATGTTTATTTGCAATTGGCTGGAACTGCATCTAAAATTGATTATTAATGTTTCAATTGAACTATATAAGGACATTGCACCAGTGATGCCAATCACAGTGCAACTTTGGATGCACTCAAGTAATTAACCTCTGAAACCTTCAGCATACCACAAAAAGCCAAATTCTTACTTTCATGCCATATGGATAATATATAATATATAATATTCACACATAGACAGTATGTGTCATCGCAAAACTGCCTTTCTAGTAGATCCAGACGTACAACTAATATCCTGAGTTGTCTTCTTTTTTTTATGTGCTTTTTCTGGGAATCGCTGATAATATATATATATTTTTTTTTTTTAAACTTCCTTTAATTAATGAGCTTTATTCCCTCTTTTTATTTCTTTCCCACGCTTTCTTGCTTTGCATTGTGATTGCATGCCATCTGCTGGTTTAACCCATGATGACTTGCTGCCGTGTGATATTCACCATGCCAAAACCACTTCTATTACCATAATGCTACACCCTCCTGTTCATTGCTTCCATGGTTCCCCTCCTGAAAGTACCCATGATGCACAGCGCTACGTCCGCCACTGTCTCTGCAGCAGCAACTCCTGCAACAAGTGTCCCCTTCGCTGCAACAGCCACGGCCAATCAGGTTTGCTCCTTTTTAAAGCTTTCTTTCACAAATCCCAAACTCTAAATGAGTGCTAATACCTTAAAAAAAAAATCTCTACAGAATTAATTTTGTAAATGTTTACCCATCAAATTGTATTTTGTAATTACTTTGTATGACTGTATTAATGAGCAGGTTGCACTTATTCGGAGTTAACATTTTGCAAGTATTGATCTTTCTGTTTGTGTTTCCTTGTTTGGTTTATGGATTAATGTCTTGTTAACAGGAAGGACATCATGAACATATCCTAACAAACAAAATCACACAATTGTGATTTTCTTTAATGTACATATAACAATCCAAAACATTTTATGCTACCGCTGCAGGTCTCAAACCGGTTAAATGTGCATAGCTATCTGCTCAGACACCTTTCGAATCACCTAAGAAGTTGAAAAAATTCATAAACTAGAATCGAAAAACATTAGCGATCCTAGCAAGAAATATTTATCCAAACAGTGGTTACTTTCTCTTGACAATTGCTATTTACTTTTATCACACACAATACAGCATACAGTATAATCTCCTTTATTCCTTCTTGACTAAATCACTTTGCAGTAGTATTAAACCCACAACTTCCAACAACTTCCAATATCTAAAGTAATAGAGACAGAACCTCACTAGAAAAAGGGAAATGGGAAGTAAATAAAGTTAAGTAAGTTCACTAAAATCACTTTGAAACAGGTGATAAAGTTGTACGTAGTAGATTATTTACCATCCTTGATAGGTACTTAGTATGCAGGTAAAATCTCCTGACGATAACACATGCACAGAACAAAATGCTGTCACTGATAGTGATAGATTTTTGGGATTTGCTGTGAAACAAAAGGGAGACTAATTGAATAGTTGATATCTTGTTGATTTGAATACTAGTAGTCCAGCAGTACATATATACAGGACTAGAGTGGAGTAGGAATGCACCGGAACACACCTCTGGCACTTATTTTAACATTCTGGCACATCTGCAGGCACTCTGCCTCTTCAACCAGGCTCTACCTGGGGAACGTGAGTGCAGAGCTTCAACCCAGAGGCGGAGACGGCTCGCCTTGGCAGTTTAATCCAGCAAGTCAGGCTCAACTTCCTGTATCGGCTGCCTGGGTGTGCCCCCCCCCCTCCGCCATCACTGTCTGGGCACTGCCCGTTCCCCAGTTAGGGCCTGGTGTATGTGTGTGTGCATGCGTGCGTGCGAAAAAATGGGGGGAAGGTGTAAAAAATGTTGGTGTGTGTAAAAACAGGTTGGGGTGTAAATACGGGATAAGTGTAAAAACGGAGGGGTGTGAGTGATAGAGGGAGGAGGGGGTGAAAGTAAAAGTTGGGAGGAGGGGAGTGAGAGTAAAAGAGGAAAGGAGTAGGGAGGAGGGGAGTTAGAGAGAAAAAGTGAGGGAAGGAGGGGTGAGAGGAAAAGTGTAGGAGGGTTCCAGTAAAAGGAGGGGTGAGAGTAATAGAGGGGAAGCACTGAGAGAGGAGGGGTGGGAGAGAGTGAGAAGGGGGGAGAATAAGAGAGAAAAGGGGAGCATATGGGGGAAAGCTGGTGAGGAAGGGGAGAAGCAGATGAGGAGAGGAACATGTTAGGGGGAAGCAGATGAGGAGAGGATGTGGGGGAGAAGCAGATGAGGAGAGGGACCTGTTAGGGAGAAGCTGATGAGGAGAGGGAGAAACAGATGAAGAGAGGAACATGTTAGGGAGAAGCAGATGATGAGAGGATGTGGGGGGAGAAGCAGATGAGGAGAGGGAGAAGCAGATGAGGAGAGGGACCTGTTAGGGAGAAGCTGATGAGGAGAGGGAGAAACAGATGAAGAGAGGAACATGTTAGGGAGAAGCAGATGAGGAGAGGGAGAAGCAGATGAGGAGAGGATGTGGGGGGAGAAGCAGATGAGGAGAGGGAGAAGCAGATGAGGAGAGGATGTGGGGGGAGAAGCAGATGAGGAGAGGATGTGGGGGGAGAAGCAGATGAGAAGGGGAGAAGCAGATGAGGAGAGGATGTGGGGGGAGAAGCAGATGAGGAGGGGAGAAGCAGATGAGGAGAGGATGTGGGGGGAGAAGCAGATGAGGAGGGGAGAAGCAGATGAGGAGAGGATGTGGGGGGAGAAGCAGATGAGGAGGGGAGAAGCAGATGAGGAGAGGATGTGGGGGGAGAAGCAGATGAGGAGGGGAGCTGGCGGCTGTTACCTTCCTCGAAGCTGCAGGAAAATGCTCCGGGGAAGGTAAGATGGGTTACATTTGTACATTCGCCTCTGTTCACTCAAGTAATATCTGGTGTATATCTAAATAAAATATACTGTATCAAGCAGAAACTTTCTGTTTCCATGTTTTCTGCCTTGGTTCATCCAATTAAACACTGACAGTTTGGGGCAAATTCCATAAATCAGCTTTTTTTGGAATATGAGCAAAATTCTTAGTTTTGACACAATAAATGTCTTTAGTAGAGGGATAGGCAATGAAGACAAATCCCACTTGATCTCTTCTGCTCCATGTATACAGATTTAACCTCTCCGATGTCACAGGAGCCTGCCATTCATTTCTCGGAAGTGGCTGAGCTTTCTACAAATAGATGGTAGTTGTAACTGGGCACCTAAAGAACTGCAATTTAGTATATGGCATGCAATGGGGCTGGAGGTGTTAAAATTCAGTAACTCAACCTTTGTTTGAGTTATTGATGTCCAAAAACAGATGTATGATGTTATGTCTTAGCCTTGCTTCTTTCCTCCCTACAGTATCTGCTGTGAAATCTGAGTACTGCTCTTACTGTGCAGTATTGAAAATATTGATTCAATTATTGTAACAATTCACATCAGGACCTTGAAAGTCTGCTCTGGATGAAGTAGACAGACCAAAAAGCGTTTTGTGCGAATGGTAAAAAAAAAAAACTGTACGTGACTGTAAACGCAAATATATTGCAAAATCAGGTTGCCACAATTCATGTGCTCCAGAGCACTATATAAAGGGAAACTGGCGTAGGCACTTGAATCCGCTGGGAATCTTGCAATACATTGATTTGCAATGTATTGTGAGTGTGCAGCAGTAATGAGCTACTGTAAGTGCTGCTGATCAGAATGCAACATATCTAAATGGGACACTTGCAATACAGTATAGTATGGAAACATTTTAAATTGACTTTGTGTTGTTGAAGACAAAGGCATGTTGGCATGCTTTTTGTTTTTCCATAACTCCATGATACTTGTAAAACGTATAATATACATAGTCGCACATCTATGTAATTTGTGTGACTGCCTCCTAGCTGCACAGTTTAAACCCATTGTTTAAGGTTCCTTCTGAGTTTCCTCCTTCCTAGTCATTAAAGAATACAGAATCCCACCATTTCCTTTTAAGGATAACAGACCTGGCGATAGCTGCAGTAGTTTGTCACTAAGCAACCGTGTTAGATTTTCTGCGTGTTGCTTGATGAAATAGCTATCATTGCCAAGTATATACATATTAAGGTGATGCAAATGTGACTGCACAATAAAGTCACATGTCAAAGGCACACTGTACATTTCACGAATGATGATTTTATATACATTCAACAACTTGCAAAGCAACATGTTTGTGTGTCTGTATACAGGTATGTGTAGATAGATAGACAGATGGATGTTTGCTTTTAATCTCAAAAGCAGTTACCACAGTGAGATCTTGCTTTTGTGCAGAAAGCATGTTATTGGAGTTGGTGATTATTATTATTTTCCCCCTTGAATAGCGTTGATAGTGTACACAACACTGTACATAGAAATGTTGTGGGCACGAGTCCCTGCCCTGTAGAGCTTACAATCTATGATTTTTGGTGCTTGAGGGAGATAAAGGGACTTGCCCAAAGTCACAAGGAGCTAACACCAGGATTTAAATCGGGTTCCCCTGCTTCGAACTCCGTGTCATTGTTTTCAGGGTCAGTGCCTTTACTCACTAAGGAGCCACCTATTCAGCCCTAATAGTAAGTGACAAATTCTCAATACTGTAGTTAATAGGTCACCTGGGGTGACTGTATACAGCGGCCGCAACATACTGCCAGAAGCAAACCTACTGTATACAAAAATGGTAGAATGGTGGTCATGTATTATACCTCATATAGCACCATTTATAATCTTCACTTTTAACATTTCTCAAAGCTTTAGGTGTCACCAGATTTGTCTATTTGTTTAATTTCCTTCTATAGGTGCACATCTATTGCAGACAAAGTTATAGCATTAAATCCAGTTATAATACATGTCCAGCTACTGGGGGTGCATAATCCACCTAAAGCTGTTTTACAGCTATCGCATTATAAACTTCTGCATGCCTCTCAGAGGACGGAATAAAGTCTATGGGGCCTATGCAGTAAAGTCCGAAAGAAAAAATCACCAGGGTTTTAAAATCGCCGTTTTTGACAGCGTTACTATCACGATATGCAGGGACCTCCCGATGGCTCCCAGACACCCATGGGAACCCCCTGGGGTGCCCTGTCGGACCTGCAGACACCCGTGGTACCCCTGCCGGCCTGTAGTATTAATCCTGTGTGTAAAAAAAATAATAATGGTTTTATGTGGGGGCACAGGGGGTCGGTTGTGTATTGTTGTTTAGTAAATATTGTAATGGTTTTTGGTAGCCTAGGAGGTGGCTAGTAGGGCTGTCGTAGGTATTTTTTTGTATTGTGGGTAGCTGTTGTGGGTGAAGGGGGTATTGGCCCCAAGGATGGTTGTTTAGGCCTACCGGGTGGGTAGCGGGTGGGGTTAACCCCTTCATTACCTTAGCGGTATTAACCGCTAGGGTAATGAAGGGGTTAAGTCCACCCGCAAGATCTAAACAACCACCAAGGGCCAAATACCACCTTCACCCACCTCCGCTACCCACAATAAGCATGGCACTCCTAGTAAACCCCTTCATTGCCGTAGCGGTTAGCCGCTAAGGTAATGAAGTTGCCTGTAAATGCATTTTTCATGTATCAGATTCATGCCGGGGGTCTCTGGTGGTGATATTAATGGATATCAGCTCCGGAGACTCCCGGCATCAAGCCGATGCAGGAAAAATGCAATTTGTTCTCTAAGTGCCGTCTCGCCGCTTATCGGCAGCTTCTCCCCACCTTGCCAACTTTTTGTGGCGGGACGATTTGGAGAGGAAATCTTCATTCTAGAGCAGCGATCAGCCTCGATAAGCTGATCGGGGCTACTATAATTCAGCGAGTTTGAGAAGTTACAAATAAGCGGTGATAAGTGGCTCAACGCCCCGAGTTTGTGTTTTATTGGGGGGGGGGGGTTGGCAAAAAAAACGCGATTTTTGCTCTTAGCGCCAGCTTATCGTGGCTTACTGAATAGCAGTAGGCTTTTTTGGCGATAAGCTGGCAATAAGGGGCTTATCGCTGCTTATAGCATGAGGTCCTAAGAGTAAAGCAACTGTGTACTCTGACCCAAGGAAAATGTAATAACAGGATATGCTTCATCTTCTAAACACAAGTGAGTCTGGTGGAAGTATATATAGAGAATTAGTTTTAACTGTTAACATTGACATGAGCTCTTGAGAGACCTGACTTCTCAATTACATCACTCAACACACAGTAACACCAATTGAAAAGGTTTGAACATTCACTTCATTTGTCATGAATCCTCAAATTCCATTAGATACAGTATGCACCCAAAATAAATATTGTAAAGTAAATACTTTGAATGCTGTACCTCCAGCAAAAAAGTACTATGCTATTATTTATTCATGTTTTTTAAAGAACGCACACTCTTTTTTTGTAAATGCATCATTTTATATAGTTCTATAGTGAAGCAGCGCTAAAGAATGAGTAGACTATGTAATAAATAACGTGAGTGATATATGTACATTTAATTTTATAGTATGAACAAAAACAGAATGTAATTTGTCAATACTTGCTAACATGGCTATGCTTTATGTGTGCTTTCAACCCCATGTCTTCTTGTAGGTGTTTTGCTATTTAATTTTTGCGCTTGCCATTCTCAATTTCACTTGGTGTGGTAGAAACCCTCAAAAGGATATCTGTCTTTTTAACAATCTTTGGGATTTTATGCATTTTGATTAAACCTGAGCTAGAGATTATGTCAACTGAAATAAACCTTAGCTTAATGTAATGTAATCTGCCTGCTGTATAGATGTTATTCATACGGAAATCATAATCTCCAGATACTACACTTTGAAGTTGCTAGATTAGTATGAAATGTTGCCAGGGCAGCCATTTCGATTTCTGAACACTTGGGAAATGACCCAACCTCTCTAGATCTGCCCCATATCACCTCCTGTGACTGCTCGAAGCTTAATGCTGTTTCATATTCATGTGAATATGGTACAGCAGTTTATATAATTAATGTGTTATCCCTGGTTGATACAAAAGATCAACTAGAACAAAGGATTTTACAACTTGAATCACAAGACGGAGATGTTTTCACGGTAATAATTCAGCCAGTAAACCATGGGGGAAGTACAGATATGTGTGTGCCTTACAACAACTGCAATTCTTGTTAACAGCTTCTCTGCTGAAGAAGCCTGCCAGGCTGCCACACATTGTTGCTTATGAATAAAGAAAAAAAGGTTTGTGTTATGTTTAAGCATAATTGGCAAAAGGAAAATGTTATGTTGAAGTCACAAAAACATTATTCATGAAAAGAAGTATTCCTACTGTACAGTGCTGAGCTATGAAAGGTGTGTGTGTGTGTGTGTGTGTGTGTGTGTGTGCGTGTGTGTGTGTGTGTGTGTGTGTGTGTGTGTGTGTGTGTGTGTGTGTGTGTGTGTGTGTGTGTGTGTGTGTGTGTGTGTGTACACACACTCACCGAGTGGGCAATTATTGTAAGTCGCCATGAGGCCAGAATTTTTCTAGTGTCCCACAATGGTGTAAATTCTAAGACCTAGACTCACTGAACTCCGTTAGGCCTTTTAACGTAATGTTAATGGTAAAGCTGTACTCACTAAAGAAATTAACGTAATGTTAACTTATGTTAATGTCACGTTAAAAGCGTTGCAGTATCAACAACGGTAGCTAGGGGAACTTATTTGCAAATTAGTCGCTAGCATAGGAATACCTTACTCACGAAGGTCCATTAATGTTAATGGCAACCAATAACATTTCCTTATTTAAGTCATACATAAACCTGGCGTTACTCCCTTACAGACAAACACCCTATTTCAGTGCCTGAACAGAAGAAATTACAGGTTCATGTATAACTTAAATAATGTAGTGTTATTTCCCTCTTTTCTACTCTCCTCCAAAATCCTTATTTTAGCATGTCAGAGAGTAGAACCAATACCTAAATAAGGTCACGTTATTTTAAAATATCATAGCGTTATCCTAAAACCCTATTCTTTATGAACTCTAATATAGGCTTTTTTATTTTTTTTTGCAAAAATGTTGTTTTGTAAGTACGCTGTTAACCTCAGGGCAAATAACATCCGTCCTTGGTTTAGGTAACGTCACGTTATTTGCCAATATTTCAGAGTTTAGTGAGTCTGGGCTTAAGGAGGTTACCATTCTAATACTATTCAATATGAATACAACACACTAATCTTTCACCTATCACAAATTTAGGATACTTCTTTTTTTTTTTCTTAATAATTTTAAGGCTATGCCTATATAAATGAATCATGGAATTGAAACATTTAGCATTGTGTGTATCAGAGATTTGGAAATGTTTCAGCTCTGTGACAGCATAGGTTGTGATGCATTTCAATATGAGAATGAAAGGAGAAATGTTACGCCGATGAATAGCCAATGAAAGAAGAGGTTTACATAGCATTTCACAAGAAAGTAAGACATTCGGTAGTGTCTAAATATCTTGTGTTCTACTGTTCATAGCAGACTTGTGTATATATATATATATATATGTATACACTGGCGACACACTTTATTCGAGCTTGGCTAGTCCCACGAATTCGGGTATACCCGGGTGTATTGAGGTTTGTGACTATTTTCTGCCCGAGTACATTGAGTTATTTTCCAAGCAGGGATTGAAGCATTTTATTCCCGCTGGCTGCAATACTGCACAGTATATATATATAAACTGCATTACAATTCATGAATTTATGCCATCTGGTAGACACGCGAAGCATTGCAGCCTATTAAATCCTAATCATTATCATTTAACAGATCAGCCGCCCATCAGCCAGGCATGAACCCAGGCTGGGAAGGCAAATGCAACGGGGCTTGTCAGAGGTTAGGAGTGGCGCATTCCAGGTATCTGCCAGGTACATACCGGGTATTTGCTCGAATAAAGTGTGTCGGTGCAGTATATATATATATACAGTGTTCGACAAACCTATACATTTGCTCGCCCCGGGCGAGTGGATTTAACCCCCGGGCGAGTAAATATTGGCCCAAGCAGCACACGTTTGGTACTAGGTGGCGAGTAGATTTTTTTGTGTGGCGAGTAGATTTTTTGGTGATTTGTCAACCACTGTATATATATATATATTCTGCAATGATAAAATATTGCAACAGTGGTGGTAGATGAAACAACATGTCTATGTATCAAGGCAAAGTGGAGCAATTCTCGGGCAAAACAACTGCACCAGATTTATCAAATCATATTGCGGTCAATTGTATTTTTCCTTTGATACTGTACATATAGGAAATCTTTTTGGGTCCACTATTGCACCACTTTTGCCTTGATACATAGACCCCCAAATGTAATGAAGTATAGCGATTTTGATAAATCACTCTATAACACTATGGCCCGTATTATATTAACTGTGAAAGTGATCTGTGCTATCGCATTGGAGAACCCCATTGACTGCAACGGGACTTTCCGAGTGCTAGCACCAGATTGGCACTACCCCAGTTATTAGAATAGGGGCCCGTGAGTTGTTTAACCGGAAAGAAATCAGGAAAGGTTTTGATTTTTTTTTACTTGACTCTTAGCTAATAATGGTGGTATAAACAAAAGAAGAACTTGTTAAATATTAATTCTCAATCTTTTATTTTTCTTTGACAGATCATACTGAAATAATAACCAGGAGTGGAATTCAGCATCAAGATTATTCGCAGAAGATAGCAAAGCATTCATATTGTACATACATCTCCTCCTCTATAGAATTGCCACAAATTGCATGCTAAAAAGGATTTTGTTCTCTTTATGGACAAACTACAAACTCTTAAGAAGCTAGTGCTGCTATATTATAAATTAATAATATATATGGTATGCTTAATATATTCCAACATGAAATACAGTAGTTAACTACCTGATACCAGCTATAATGTTTAAAGAAAAAATGTTTAATGGGTAAAGTTTAGTTTTTAATATTTTGTATACCTGGTTCCCACTCTACAATGTTGTCTTATCTCCTATTATAACTAAAGCAGATGTGAATGGTATAGTTCCCTTCAGGCTGTAAATTTTAAATGTGACAAATCATTTAAAATTTGCAAGGACTGTTGGCTAAAACAAAATGCTCAATTTTGAATATTAAACTCATTAATACTTTTTTAGCCATAAATATATAGCCATGAGTTTTCCCATCAACAGACAAGACCAAGATGCAAAAACCCACAATTATGGAAATACTGTAAGCTTAATCTAAAGCACAAATTCCAAGCATGCAACCAATCTCAGATCCGGTGTGTCCAGAAAAGCTGTGTTGGAATGGATGGGATTTTAAAAAAGCAACAAAAAAAAATGGAAACCTTTGCACAGTATGACAGTCATACACAAGAAAGTCTTGAATATTTTATTTTAGTTGTGTACTTATGTTTTCTAACCAAGACTTTGCAGAAGTGCCTAAATTTTGCCACAGTACATCAAACGCAAAGAGAAATGACACTGATGCCTGTTACCCAGCCACCACTGATTTGACCTTACAAACCCGCAATCAAAGGTTACTAGAAATAGCATGTTGGATGTGCAGTGTGCTACGGTAACACAAGGCATCAGGGGAGGAGTTTTCTTAGATAATCGAATGTACAAAAGATGATATCAGTCACCCAGAACAATGATAGTGACTCTAATCTATATTAGTAAACATTTTTAAATGCAGTCAGGGTTTTAATTTGACCCAGATCAGTGCTTGAGGGGTCTGCAGCACACTGCAGAGCAATGTATTGCAAGCCCACCAGCACTTAACCCTGTTTGCTGCCAGAGGGAGCCAACATTGTATTGTGTTGCTAGCTCCTTTGGCAGCTAAGAGGCTTAAACGGGTCCCTAGATCATTTGTGCTATACTTTTTATAATTGGAATAAAAGGGTTGTAACAGGATTACAGCACAAGAAAAACAAATCACCTTTTAAAGCATATTTTATGTCTCAAAATGATGAAGAGTTGTTGCTTATACAGTAAGTAAATACAAAAAAAAACTATGGATAAAGCAGATTTTAATTTTTACTTTTAAAGTAGGCTGTTGATTTACACAGTAATGTCTGTACATTTAAGATGTAATTTAGTTTAAGGTTTATTTCAAGCACTATTGTACCAAATATTTCATGTTTTTATGTTGAACATTTGTCACACAAAGTACGTTGTTGCTGAATTATGGTTATCAAAACAGAACAGCTGTTATACATGAATAGTATACTTAAGTGTTAGAAAACAGTTATTTTTTTTCCGTTTGTAAAACAATATTAGTGATTGCAGTATTTTAAGAGAATTTCAAAAATTGAATGTAAACTATTTTAAATGAGGGCAGCCTGTTCTGAAGGAGGCATTGTAATTCTATAATCAGTCATCAGGAAACGTTTCTGCCTTTATTTCTGTTCATTTTGTAATATATGTGATATGTTTGATTTCTACTCTTATATAGCAGCAGCAGCAGCAGATCTGATTACTCAACCGAACTAAATCAAAATCTGCGTGGAATAGTGTATCTTAAACTTAGTTATCTTACTACCAATTTGCAGTTACAGATTTGTGACCAACCTCTTAACAGGTGGCTAGTTGGCATTGTACCTACTTTATGTCCTCATATTTCTATTGTTTAGTCTTTTGAAGTGTGATGTAATTTCTAAGGAAGTAAATGTTCAGCCTATGTCTACATTTTTACATTGCAAACACAAATATTTTATCATTTTTAAGATTTCTGAGTTTGGATGACTTTGTATTTTTTATTTTTGTTTTTATAATGTCCTCTAATTGGAGTAGTCTCTTAATGAAGCATCAGATACGTACTGTTTCTATTACAGTACTGCAGGTGGCATACTGAGCCTGTTGAATTGCAGGACAAAAACACAGAGGGTCTTTTAAAAACTGATGTGCCACAGAGCAGAACGATGATGCCAATTGGTCAATATTGAACCATATTTGTCATCAGACTACAACAACCTACAACTCTGGAGCAATATTCTAACCCATCACAATCTTCAGTGGTTCATCCCTGAGTTTTATAGCATTGATGCGCGCTGCAAGAGGTTGCTGCCACTGGGGCAGGCAATTTAAGATAACCTGCTCCAGATCTATTATATTCAAACAGTACTTTACATTTCTCAGTTATCCCCATCAGTAACAAAGGTGCATGCACCGCAGGGCCTTTCAGCACTGAATGGAGCTATTAGGTGGCGAAGAGAAGGTGTTTGTAACATGAAAACAAGACCAGCACCAAAATCACTGAACTAAACTCTGGCATTAATACTCAATTACTGAAATTAATACATACTCAAGCAAAGAAGAAAACACCAACATTTTGGATCTTCAATGTCCTTCTTCAGGGTTTCTCTTTGTATGGGGATGTACAATATTGCACAAGTTTAATAAATTTCTTGTTCACGGTTCTATACAGACCTTAACCCAATTACAAAAATGTGATACCTTTAAGAGTTAAATAATAACAATAAAAAAGCTGCAATTTAGACGGCAGCAAAAAAAAAGTGCACAAAATAGGTGGAGGATTTTTCTTCCTGCAGACAAGTTAACTGCAATAAGTGAATAGCAAAGCATGCAAAAAAGAAAACAAACGATTCAATGTCTCCATTGATTTATTTGTTAAACCAGTAATGATTTCTGCAAGATACCATTATTTACAAAAACTTTTATATTTAATACAATGAAACTCAATCACGTATACTTTTTTTTTCAATTCACCCCATGATCCCCGAGATGCATTTTAATCGCATAATTATATTATGATCTTAAAATGCAGTGTTTCTAAAACCACTCTTCTGGACCCCCCATGGCCAGCTCATGTTTTAGTGATAGCCAGCTATGGCTACTGTAATTCCTATATAAGTGCAAACGTATTCTTGTTAAATAATTGATTATGCCTCAAATCTGGTGTGGCAGCAGTCATCAGAGGAGACACTGAATTGAGGCATCTTTAAACATTTGGGGATGTCATATCTGGTTTTGGTAGTTGGAAGGTTGCACTAGATTTAATTTACCATCAGGTACTGTAATTACCACAAATGGCACATTTCCTTCAGTCCATTAAGGCTACAGAATTCAGGGATAAAGAGAGTACTAGGCAAGATACAAAATATGAATATAATAGTGTGTCAAACAGATATGCATGGTCAGTACTTAAATTCAACTTAGAATGAGGATGTCCTTAGCTATTTAGTAGATCAAATTCAACTTCACAACAATGCCACCATCTTCAAAAGAACTATAATTGACAGCACTTATGCCATACTATGTATTCCAATTGCATTTAAAAATCTTAGTTCGTTACCTTTGATTGTGACTATTACCAGACGTTTGTATGGTTATTTGTCTATTTTTTTTTTTTTTTTTTTTTGTGAAGTTACGTTTTTTCAACCAATGTGCAACCACTAAGATGAAATCAGTAAAAACATACGTTGAGATTCTGGTGTTGGATCATGATGTTTTCTTTTTAATTTATATAGTGGTTAACCAATAGCAGAAGTTCAACTGGGTGCTCAAGGGCTACTACCCTACCATCAGGGTAGTAACGGACACTGGAAATAAACTTTGAAAATGCCCATCATTACAAAAATGAAAATCAAAATGTACAAAGTGTGGTAATCAAAGTGACATTTATTGGGAAATAGTCACTACAGAATCAGCCGGGCGACGTTTCAGGGCCTGGGTGCTCTTTCTTCTCTTGCATCATGGCAACACACACACAGCCCTTCTATAAATAAACTCTAATGACGTCCCTGTTCTGTGTGTGTAATGGTAGAAAATCACGTGACCTTTGGCACGTTTCCTACCGTGATGTAATCACATGCGTGGGGGGACACGGGAGTTACCAACACTAAACAGTGCCGTAATGCACCAAACATTGCCTTCTGCCACATATACACAAGTATGCGGGGTATTACATGTTTGTAAGCAGTTTGCCGATATATAAATACCAGCTGGGGTAGTTACAGTAAAACGTGTCAATATCTATTCGTGGAGTGTTAAGTCACACTTCCTGTCTGGAATATGATTTGCTAACCCCTAATGAAAGCTGAAGAAAACACTGACACAAAATACTGCATAAAACAATAGCACTCTAAAAAAAATGTCTATCCAGCGGCTATCAAGTTACTTATATTTAGCAAATAGAAAATTTGTCCATGCGGTAAATAAAAAATATATATATTTTAAAAAACAGCATTGTGGTGTGATATATTGTGCTATAATCCAAAACTATCTCGTAGGGCAGGGATTACCAACAGGGTTCGGGAAGTGTCTCCAAGGGGTTCGCCCTCCAAAAAATTGTAGTTGCAGATCCAGTGCATTATAGTGGGTTCTTGGACCCCGAACTGCACCACGTGGGTGGTATAGCTGTAAATTAAAGCAGAATCTTCCAAAGTCGCTCTCCTCAATGCTATGCATCCAAAATGGCAAGGCATTGTGGGATGTGACTTTGGAAGCTCCTGCAAATTGACCGCTATACCATCCATGCTGCCAATACACACTGAGGTGCAGTTTGAGGCCTTTTTAAGTGCTCCCCCCACCCCCATGAACCCAGGGCACTATACTGCCTGGCATAGATTAAACCGTTTTGTGAGTAATTGATACGTAGGCAAATATATTAATTAAGGATTCACGGAACAAGAATTTTCTAGCATAAGGTGCACAATGGGAAGCAGCTTCCTCGAGGATAACACTCCATGATTGTGATTTAACTAAAGCCCAATATAAAGGAGCCATGTGTCATCTGAAACGGCATGACAGGACACCATGTGATATTGTGTCCCATTTTATAGAACTATATAAATATATCCATAGGTCTGCAAGAGGTACTCAAAAGTTATTCATTGTGTAATCAGTCCGTAATAATCTTATAACCTTTTGTCTACACACTGTAAAATAATAGAAAGCTAGATGTGGCTATCTAACTTCCTACTTTAAAGATAACTAATTAGAAGCTATATCAAGTTGTTATTGGGATAGTGGATAATACCACATCTTAATGCGCCTCATATTGCTAAGGACCAGTGGGAGAATTTAATATAGAAAGGATGCTTGTTAAAAAAAAAAATAATGGCAGCTAATGGATCCCTCCCCTCCCACCCCCATGTATGACGTGATTACTTTGCCAAAGGAAGTTTACAACACAGAGTTACTACAGTAACACGTGGTTTTACATAGTTATAGTATATAGTAGATGAGGTTGAAGAAAAGATATGTTCATCAAGTTTAACCTATGTTCAATTTAGATGGCAGATACTTTATTCTATATTTGGATTTACAGTATATTGATCCAGAGGAAGCCAAACAAAAAACCTCACTGAAACATCATCCAACAATCTCTCATAAGGGGAATCATACATTCCTTCTTAACTCCAATACGGCAATCGGATTTCTCCTGGGATCAACATCCTTCCCATGTTTACTTATTTTTTATATCCCTGTATACCTTTCCTTTCTAAATAGATGTCCCAATATTTTTTGAACATATCTATTGTATCTGCCATCACAGTCTCCATGGGAAAGGAATTTCACATTTTATATACCCTTACTGTAAAGAACACTTTCCTTTGTAGCTGGTGAAATCTCCTTTCCTCCACCCTTAAGGTATACCCGTGTGTTGTTTGTACTGCCCTCGAGATGAATAGTTATTTTTAAAGCTCCTTGTATTGACCCTGAATATATTTGTATATAGTTATCATATCCCCTCTTTGACACATCTTCTCTAATGTAAACAAATCTAATTTAGCTAGCCTCCTAATAAGTCAGATTTACCATCCACCTTATTCATTTGGTGGCTCTTCTCTGCACTCTCTCTAGTTCCACAATGCCTCTTTTATGGAGGCGTGCCCAAAACTGCTCCATATTCAAGATGTGGTCTTACTAATGCTTTATAGAGGGGCATAATTATGCTTTCTTCTCTTTAATTCATAAACCGGTTATTGCAAGGTAAGATCTTTTTTGCCTTTGCAGCTACTGTCTGACATTGGGCACTATTGTTAAGACTTCTGCCTACAAGCACACCTAAATCCTCTTTCAAGGATTGATCTAATTTTGTCCCATTTAATTTCTAAGTCACCAATTCATTCTTTATTCCCAAATACAGTACATAACCATGCATTTATCTATATTAAACATCATCTGCCATTTACCTGTCCAAGTTTTCAGTCTATCCAAGTCCTTCTGGAGAGAAATGACATTCTAGATGATTAATTATTTGCGGTATTTCTACCGTTCATCCCTGTTCCAATAAATATCAGAACTTGGAAGTATGGCAGTACTGCAGCTTGATGCATTCAGCCCTAAATCCATTCCTTTCCATTTCCTCCCATACCTATTTAGTTATCCATATTGATTTAGACTTGTTTCTTTTGTATTTATTAACCGAGGGTATACGTTTATCTTTTTTACAATGTTTTGATGACTGCCCATTTATTGTCCACATTTTTTTCTGCAAGAATCATCCTAATTCTTTCCTTGTAGATTATTTCTCAGCAAATAAGACAATGTTATGATCACGGTTTCACAAATGTTCCCCGACTTCAATATTTGTTACTACAGTACTACTACATTGTTTGATATTACCAAATTGTTTGATATTACCAAATGCCTCTCTCCTGGTTGGTTCCTCAATAATTTGGTAATGTACTGTAACTGTCTTTTAGCACCCCCAAAAAACGGTTTCTTTTAGGTGTAATGCTAATCTTATTGCTCCAGTCTATGGGGCCTATGCAGAGAGCAGCGCTATTTCGAAATTCGCCATTTTTTGGAGAAAATCGCGCAGAAAGCAGCAGAAAATGGCGAGTTCCGAAAAACGCGCCAATTTTTCTTTTCTATTTGTAAAACTCGCCTCGCGGCTGGCGAGAACCTCAATCTCGCCAGTTTTAAAAATATCCTAATGCAGAGAGGCGCGAACGGCATCTAGCGGCTGTTCGCGCCAATAAAATGGCGCGATTGTCTCCTTTTTGCCTCGGCAGAAAATATTGGCAAGAAGCTGCCGCTCGCGGCCATTGCAAAGGGAAAAAAAAGGCGCAAATTTGTTTTTACACGTTTCTGAAGCGCGCATCTCGCCAATTTAAACTCGCCACACGCATCCATGTTAAACATAGCAGAATTCGCACTTTTCTGCATATGGAGAATAAAACTCTCCAAAAAAGCTACTTTTTAATAAATTCGCCAATTTTAAAATTCGCTGCTCTCTGCATAGGCCCCTATAACCGGATAATTAAAATCACACATCATGAAAATATGTCCTAGTTTACTGCCTTCTCCATTTGCAAAAGTAAGTATTTTGACTTATTCAACTTCACAGATATGTGTTGGTTTATACGTAGCGGTGCGCAAACTGGGGGGGCGCGCCCCCCGAGACTGACTGCCGGGGGCGCGGGGTTTAAAGAGACCATGGCAGCACGGCGTAAAATAACGCCGCAATGTCGTGACATCATGACGCTGGAGCCCAGGTAAGCGAGGGTGGAGAGGGGAACTGCAGGTGGCGCAGGGAAAAAAGTTTGCGTCCCCTTGGTTTATAGCACCTCCCTACAAACAGTTTCTTTGTACTTTTACCTCCACTGCTAATTTCTATCCACAAAGTCTCTACATTTTCATCAATTGCTTCCTAAACATCTTCCTTTATTATTGGATTAAATCCGGTTTAAAATATAAACTTACAACACCACCTCGTCTATATGCTTGATCCCTTTAAAAAAGGGAATAATCCTCTAAATTAACTGAGTTTCAATCCACCATGTACAGTAATGCCTATGATATTATACTTCTCCCTTGTAGCTGTTAATTCAAGCTCCACCATTTTATCTGTCAGGCTTCTTGCAGTAGCAAGCATGCACATAAGGTTTTTACAGTTTGTGCTATTGTTATCTGCTCTTGCCTTTCTTCTCCAATTGGATTTAGTCCTTAGAAGTTTACAAGTATTATCTGTATTTAATATGGGTGCTGCCCTATTTGCCAAGATCGCTGTATCAATCCCAGCCTCTTCCAACAATCTGTCTACCTGATTCACAATGGGCTGGACCGAGCAGCCGGGAGACAATAAACTGTTATTTCATACGGTCACGGCACCAGATTGCCCTCTCTACCCTCCCAATAATAGAGTCCCCTACAACCATAATGATGAACAAGTAATAGGAAAGTTGGAGCACTACTGTAATCAGTGAGAAAAAATACTGCAGGAGAGTGTGTCCCATAAGATAAAAAATGTTTCATGAATCAAGGCATCAACCACATAAACGGAGCCTTTCTTATACTCTGAGTATCCTGAGTCCCCTCTGTGCTGGAGGAACTATTACCATGGCTGCTGGAGGAATCATTCTCCACCAGCCTTACCATTCCTGCTCTGTCGCCCCCAGTATCTTCACGCATTCTGGCAAATCTATTGGGATTGGACAGCTCAGAACTAGCCTGCCTCTTCCCCTTCTAAGGCCCAGGACATAGTGCACTCAGCGTCGCTGAGCCGCGCTGAACAGATGCACAAAGCCCCTGCATCTGTTATCAGCGCGGCTATAGTATCTCCCTCTGCATGCTTGCTGATGCTGAGAAACTTCCCCGAGACAGGCAAGTTTGAAATTTGCCGCTCGGGGAAGCGGAGGAGCGGTCACGTGACCGCTCCCACCCAATGGGTCTGCAGCCGGTCCGACAGAGGCAGCACAGAGGTGTGTGTGTGTGTGTGTGTGTGTGTGTGTGTGTGTGTGTGTGTGTGTGTGTGTGTGTGTATAAGTCTGTGTATAAGTCTGTGTATGTGTGTGTGTGTATGTCTGTGTGATGTATGTGTGCGTGTGTGTATGTGTGCATATGTGTGTGTGCATGTGTATGTGTGTGCATGTGTGCGCGCGCGCGTGCGCGAATATATTTATCAAAGTTGCACAATGTTAATCAATAATTTATTCTCACATGTCTTTTTTTTTTTTAAATTTTAAATATTATATAATATACACACACACACACACACATATATATACACACACACACAGGTTCCCCAGTCCCCCCTCACCAAGCCCTGCCTGGAGTGATAGAGGTAGGCCCCTGACTCTGTAGCAGGCCTGAGACAGATGGGAGGTTCTGCTGACATCACAAGGGGCAGGGCTGGATCTATTTAGTGGGCTGTCCTGTGTGTGTGTGTGTGTTAGTTCTGTGAGAGCGGTGTGAGAGTCAGTTCTGGAAGGTATTGAGTCTGAGAGCTCTGCCTGTGAGGAGGAGAGGCTGTCAGTCTGTGGAGTTGGAGTGTCTGGCTGGTGTGTCAGAATCTGGAGAGGAGAGTGGCAGTTCTGTATGGTGACAGGAGAAGCCATGCTGAGAGTGCTTGGAAGAGATACTCAGAGCCCCTCTGAGTAGAGCGGACAGAACTATAGAGGTGGACCAATGCCCCCCACCCTGTTCAGGGGTGAGGGGAAAAACATCTAGCCTCACCCATAGGGCCTACCCTGGGGGTGGAGGCAGGGGTATTGAGGCCCCATCCAGACCATCCTGCCGGGATACAGTCTTGAGGAGAAGGAGGGAGGAAGAGACCTTGTTCATATGTGGAGGTACTGCTGCTAATGAGCTGCTGCTGTGTATGAGCTAAGAGACAATAAAGACATTGCTGTTTTACACAAAGACTGTGTGAGAGCTGGATCATTCGCCCTGGGACCAGGGTTTTCTCTGTAAGGGTCCTATCCCACATCCCTGGGACTTATGGAGATGGAGGCGCTGCACCACAACCACTAAAGAATGGAGGCAATTACCCCAGAAGCCTGGCCCTGTTATCCCCCACACCAACGCGGGAGACTCAGGCCCTCCTGTTCCAAGCAGGTATGCACCACCATACACATGTAGCCAGCCCTCAATACACCTTAGAGACACGATCTGTGTCTGGGGGGGGGAATATGGGCTACATTTGGAGGCCCTGCTGAGATCCAGAACAGGACAGGCTTTCAGCGAAGCAGAGCGGGAAGAGTGAAGTGCACCTTCCGTGCAAGTACTGGAGAGATAGGGCATGTAATACCAGGGGTAGTCAGGGGAGCGTGGATTCCCGCACAGTACGCCCTGGGTGCCCTAAGAGGGTGTTGTAAGATGGGTGTATGGCTATTGCTGTCCTAGTCCCTTGAGGCAGGTAGTGTGAGGCAACTGGGAGGGTTAGCCTGTTAACTTGTCCAGGGACCACCGCACTATGAGTGGCCAAAAGTAGGAGATGCCCGTACTTGGGGAGATGCCCGGTACACTAGCCAGCACCCACATAAAACACACCACAGAGTACTTGTAGGATCTGTCAGCGAGTGCGGTGCACAGAGAAGGAGTTCTGCCTAGCCTGGGGTATGCCACATCATACTAGTGGGTAAAGCATGCAGAGAGCGTTTACTGAGCAGTTGGAGTATAGTCAGTGTCTAGGAACGTGTTACACAGTAGACACTGAGAATAGAGAGATTATACATTTGGAGGGCTCATCAAAGATGGTGGCCGTCACTACATGTGCTCCGCGGAGCAAGAAAGAGTCCAAAATGGCGACAGCAGTGCCATCCACGGCCCAGCAGTTAGCAGCCGAGTTAAAATGGCGATTCCCGCCAATCCTGGAGCACGCACGTGAATCGTGCAAAGAGACTGAGAGAAATGTGGAGGGGGATGTGCAGGGGCTTGGCGCCAAACCCAGATCCCCTGGAAAAGGAGCGGTGCAAAAGCCCACCCACCTGTGCTGTGACTGGCCAACAGACAATGCCACGTCACACTGAGAGAAGGAGTGCCCCTCCTCTTTTTTCCACCAGAGGGAGGGGGCACAAGGAGAGCCACTCAGGAGCGTCCTCCTCAGTGAAGGGAGGGACAGAAAGTGAGAGCGAGGAACTTCACTTTTGTCTGACTGTTGAAGAGCAAGGAGCTGAAACACTGAACTGTTCCACCCCTGAACTAAAAATGTCAGAGCTAAGCATGACCACATTCCAGTTCCCAGGAGGCTTCCTGGTAGTGGAACTCGACGGCCAAGAGTACCTCCGGTGCCTTTGCGTACGCTGCAGGACACCCGGACCGACCGCAAGCACCAAAGCACGATGCCCTCAATGTGGCACGTTCTACCTGTGGCCTACCGAGCCATGGCCAATGATCAAGACCCCTCGGGGTGCCTCGCCGGGAACACTAACGGAGGTGGCGGATATGACCGATGAGGCTGCCCTAGTTCCCTCCACCCCTGCCGAGGTGGGAACCAAGGCCCAGCCAACTACAGAGCCGAGCGGAGATCCGGCGGAGAAGAGCACAACCGCAGTGGAGGTACCGAAGCGTGCCCGTTTCGTACCACTACCCACTGGCGGGGCCGCAAAAGACCCAGGTGACTCCCTAGCGGAGGATCCGACCAAGTCGTCTTCGGAGGAAGAAGATGGCGTCTCATCGGTGGCGATGCACCTACCGGCGAACCACCCCAGCTGTAACAAAGCGGATGGGGATTCCGCGGGCGGCAGCGATGACGTCACTTCCGGGTCCGACTGGAAAAGAGGCCCGGGACCATTGTACACCCCACGGAGAGCAGCTATGGCAGCTGCAATGGCCACCCTGAGAAGCCAAGGCCCTTCCCGAGGAACCCGAAGGCCGAGCGAGAGGGCAGGCAAGAAAGTGCCCAGCGGTCGCGGCATTACCCGCTTGCTGGACATGGAACTGGACATTGCCCCAGTCCCTAGCGCCCTTGCCACTGCCCCTGCCCTGTCACGAGTATTACCACCGGGACCTAGCGGGGATAAGTCAATGAAATACCCCAAGTATCCAAGGACTTACGGGATTGGGAGTTAAGTGATGAAGGATCTGATGGGGAGATACCGTATGCAAATGTAATTCGTATACCTAACGCTGTACCATTTTCTCCTATATCTAGAGGGAGGGCCCGAGGGTCCCATACTGCTGAGGTCGGGACTGTAAGCACAGTGGTCCACAAAATGAACCCTACTAGGTACTTCAACGCCAAAGGGAGAAGAGATTGCTCGCGCTCTACAGAGGCGGGTACGTCCGGTGTCTCATCACAAGTGGAGTCAGAGGTAGATACTGGTAGTCCCTTATCCGAGTACGAGCACCGTGACAAGTGGTGAGCACCCCTGTTCACTGGGTACCACGCAGGTATGGACCGAACCAGGTTCCTGTTGATCAGGAACAACATAGTTAATCAATGGTGGGCGGTAGGTGTCTTTACTCCCCAAGAGGTAGTGGATGAGTTAGAGCACCGTTTCCAAGAGATAGAGCAAGGGATCATCATGCCTAAGGGGCCTAGCATACTGTATGATGATATTGCTCCTGTAGAGCCGGAGTTTTGGGTACTGCCAAGCAGGGCGGGTCCCAAGAATCTACCTAAGTTGAGCCGGGCTGACAGAGCCATAGTGTTCAGGTTTAGACAGTTCCATGGGTACGAATACCCTTATGTGCCTGAACCCATAATGAGAGAGATTGAAGAGAACCGAGACAGTTGGCTCCGAGCGGCTGTACAGGAATATTTAAGAACCAAGTTTGGTAAGGCGGGTTACTATAATGAAGACCGTATCAGTGAGGTGGTCCGGGCTTGGAGTGTGGGGAGGTGCATATACATGCACAGCGTGATATACCGGCCAGAGTCTGGGTTGGTACAGCCTTATTATATAACGATCACTGACCATAACGGGAGGAAGGTGTGAAAGCCTGACCCAAAGCACTATCATTAGAGTTCTCCCCGTTGGGAGTAACTGTGCTGTTACTGTTACGCCACCAGGTGGTTGGCTCAAGTAAATACCTGCCATGCAATGTGTTTGTGTTTCCCAGGTTTGTTCTCCGCAGGATGGTGCTGCTAAAAGTAGGTCCAAGTGGGGACCATTGGATTCCACCAGAGGGAGAGTGTAGCCCCTGTAAGTAAGAGCGGGCTACTTATCCTTCTCCTACTGGAGTAAGCCCTGGTAAGGACAGGCGCCAGTAGTAACCATGGGTTTTCCCCCCTCACCAAGCCCTGCCTGGAGTGATAGAGGTAGGCCCCTGACTCGGTAGCAGGCCTGAGACAGAGGGGAGGTTCTGCTGACATCACAAGGGGCAGGGCTGGATCTATTTAGTGGGCTGTCCTGTGTGTGTCTGTGTCAGTTCTGTGAGAGCGGTGTGAGAGTCAGTTCTGGAAGGTGTTGAGTCTGAGAGCTCTGCCTGTGAGGAGGAGAGTCTGTCAGTCTGTGGAGTTGGAGTGTCTGGCTGGTGTGTCAGAATCTGGAGAGGAGAGTGGCAGTTCTGTATGGTGACAGGAGAAGCCATGCTGAGAGTGCTTGGAAGAGATACTCAGAGCCCCTCTGAGTAGAGCGGACAGAACTATAGAGGTGGACCAATTCCCCTCACCCTGTTCAGGGGGTGAGGGGAAAGACATCTAGCCTCACCCATAGGGCCTACCCTAGAGGGTGGAGGCAGGGGTATTGAGGCCCCATCCAGACCATCCTGCCGGGATACTGTCTGGAGGAGAAGGAGGGAGGAAGAGACCTTGTTCATATGTGGAGGTACTGCTGCTAATGAACTGCTGCTGTGTATGAGCTAAGAGACAATAAAGACATTGCTGTTTTACACAAAGAGACTGTGTGAGAGCTGGATCATTCGCCCTGGGACCAGGGTTTTCTCTGTAAGGGTCCTATCCCACATCCCTGGGACTTATGGAGATGGAGGCGCTGCACCACAACCACTAAAGAATGGAGGCAATTACCCCAGAGGCCTGGCCCTGTTATCCCCCACACCAACGCGGGAGACTCAGGCCCTCCTGTTCCAAGCAGGTATGCACCACTATACACATGTAACCAGCCCTCAATACACCTTAGAGGCATGATCTGTGTCTGGGGGGGTGGGGGGGAAACATGGGCTACACTTGTTTCACATGTTTGTATAAACTCCTTGTGATACAGTAACTCCATACTTAATCCAACTGCACTTGAGCCACACTGTAATTCACGCACACAGCTCAGTGCTCGCAAGCTCAAGGATTCATTACAAGCCTCAGTTTAAAGACACACACACCAATCAGGTGTTAGTAGGGTGACCAGATGTCCCGGTTTAGCCTGGACAGTCCCGTTTTTTTAATGCCTGTCCCGGCTGCCCAACATTCTTGAAAATGTCCCTTTTTTTGTGATGACTTACCAATGCTCCACAGTGAAGGGTAGGGTGAAGAATGGTCAGCACACACCACTCCAACCCCCCCCCTCCCTCCCCCCATGGCATGGGGAGAGACAGCATGGCACGGGGAGAGAGACAGCATGGCACGGGGGGAGAGAGACAGCATGGCATGGGGAAAGGCAGCATGGCATGGGGAGAGAGACACAGCATGGCATATGGAGAGAGAGACAGCATGGCATGGGGAGAGACAGGCATGGCATGGGGAGAGACACAGGCATGGCATGGGGAGAGAGATACAGGCATGGCATGGGGAGAGGGACACAGCATGGCTTGGGGAGAGACAGGCACAGCATGGCATGGGGAGAGACAGGCACAGCATGGCATGGGGAGAGACAGGCACAGCATGGCATGGGGAGACACAGGCATGACATGGGGAGAGAGACACAGGCATGGCGTGGGGAGAGAGACACAGGCATGGCATGGGGAGAGGGACACAGCATGGCTTGGGGAGAGACAGGCACAGCATGGCAGGGGGAGAGAGACAGCATGGCATGGGGAGAGAGACAGCATGTCATGGGGAGAAAGACCGCATGATATGGGGAGAGAGACACAGCATGGCATGGGGAGAGAGACCGACACAGCATGATATGGGGAGAGACAGGCACAGCATGGCATGGGGAGAGACAGGCACAGCATGGCATGGGGTGAGACAGGCACAGCATGGCATGGGGAGAGAGACACAGGCATGACATGGGGAGAGAGACACAGGCATGGCATGGGGAGAGAGACACAGGCATGGCGTGGGGAGAGAGACACAGGCATGGCATGAGGAGAGGGACACAGCATGGCTTGGGGAGAGACAGGCACAGCATGGCAGGGGGAGAGAGACAGCATGGCATGGGGAGAGAGACAGCATGGCATGGGGAGAAAGACCGCATGATATGGGGAGAGAGACACAGCATGGCATGGGGAGAGAGACCGACACAGCATGATATGGGGAGAGAGACACAGTATGGCATGGGGAGAGAGATGCACAGCATGGCATGGGGAGAGAGACCGACACAGCATGATATGGGGAGAGAGACACAGCATGGCATGGGGAGAGAGACCGACACAGCATGATATGGGGAGAGAGACACAGTATGGCATGGGGAGAGAGAGGCATAGCATGTGATGGGGAGAGAGAGAAACAGCATGGCATGGGGAGAGAGAGCACGGCACGGGGAGAGAGACAGCATGGCATGGCATGGCATGGGGAGAGAAACAGAATGGCATAAGGAGAGAGACAGCATGGCATGGGGAGAGAGACAGACAGAATGGCAAGGGGAGAGACACAGCATGGCAAGGGGAAAGACAGCATGGCATGGGGGGAGAGACAGCAAGGCATGGGGAGAGAGACACAGCAAGGCATGGGGAGAGGGGCATGGAGAGAGAGAGACAGCTTGGCATGGGGAGAGAGATGCAGACACAGCATTGTATGGGGAGAGAGACAGAATGGGAGAGAGAGAGAGAGAGACACAGAATTGGGGAGAGACACAGAGAATGGGGGAGAGAGACACACAGAGAATGGGGAAGAGAGAGACACAGAGAATGGGGGAGAGAGAGACACACAGAGAATTGGGGAGAGGGAGAGAGACAGAGAATGGGGGAGGGAGAGGAACAGAATTGAGGAGAGAGAAACAGCATGGCATGGGGAGAGAGAGAGAGAGAGAGAGAGAGAGACAGCATGGCATGGGGAGAGAGACACAGCATGGCATGGGGAGAGAGACAGCATGGCATGGGGAGAGGGACACAACATGGCATGGGGAGAGGGACACAGCATGGCATGGGGAGAGAGACACAGGCATGGCATGGGGAGAGGGACACAGCATGGCATAGGGAGAGAGACAGCATGGCATGGGGAGAGACAGCATGGCATGGGGAGAGACAGGCACAGCATCGCATGGGGAGAGTGACACAGCATGGCATGGCGAGAGAAACAGCATGGCATGGGGAGAGAGACACATCATGGCACGAGGAGAGAGACACAGTATGGCATGGGGAGAAAGACAGGCACAGAATGACATGGGGAGAAAGACACAGCATGGCATGGGGAGAGAGACACAGACACAGCATGATATGGGGAGAGAGAGACAGCATGGCATGGAGAGAGACAGAATGGGAGAGAGAGAGAGACACACAGAATTGAGGAGAGAGACACAGAGAATGGGGGAGAGAGACACACAGAGAATGGGGAAGAGAGAGAGACACAGAGAATTGGGGAGAGAGAGACACGCAGAGAATTGGGGAGAGGGAGAGAGACCGAGAATGGGGGAGCGAAACAAAGAATGGGGAGAGACACACAGAGAATTGGGGGGGTGAGAAAGAAACAGAATGGGGGAGAGACACGGAGAATGGGGGAGAGAGAGACACACAGAGAATGGGGTAGAGAGAGACAAAGAGAATGGGGAAGAGAGAGACAGAGAATGGGGGAGGGAGAGGAACAGAATGGGGGAGGGAGAGGAACAGAATGGGGGAGAGAGAAACAAGAATGGGGGAGAGACACACAGAGAATGGGGGAGAGAGAGACAGAGAATTGGGGAAAGAGAGAGACAGAGAATGGGGGGGGAGATAGAGACATAGAGAATGGGAGAGAGAGACAGAGAATGGGAAGAGAGAGAATAGGAAGGGTGGAACGAGAATGTAGGGAATGGGAGGGAGAACGAGAATGGAAGGATGGGGGGGAGAACAAGAATGAAGGGATGGGCAGGGGGGACGAGAATGGAAGGATGGGGGAGAACGAGAGTGGAGGGATGAGGGAGGGATAATGGAGGGGGGAGAGAGAATTGGGTATGTATGAGAGAACGGGGGACAGAGGGGCGGAGAGACATAAAGGAGAAGGGGCACCGTTGGGGATGTCATTTGTTTTATAAATTTACATTTTTAATGTGTCCCGGTTTTTACTTTTGTAAATCTTGTCACCCTAGGTGTTAGGTAAGTAATTAACTAACACACCCACTGCAATCTCAAACCATGCAGTAAAAAAGAAAGAAAAATAATAGGCTAGTAAACTCCCAATTCCCACACATTCGCACTAGAAAAGACAATAAAGCTCCATTCGTAGAAGAAACCTTTAATGTTTTAATTTTCCTGTTTCCATTTTCTGAATAAGTCTATTACACAATTTAAACTCCTGCTATCTGAAGAAACTTTACAAACCTAAAAAGCTAGGACATGAAAACATATATGTGAAGAAGTGTTAAAAGGAAGAACAGAGAACATCCATATTGTAAAAGTATGATTTCAAGTTTGATATATTGCCAGCCACAGTAGATGTACAATTTGTTCCCTTGTTCCTTCAGAACTACCTGTGTTAATGTTTCAAAGCTCTAGTAGCCGTGCTGATCTTGTAGAATTGTAGATTTGTAATAGGTTGTGATACATTGGAATGAATCAACAATAATTCTTCTAAGATAAAAATTATTATATATTGGTCTTTCACAACCACAAGTCTCTTTCCATGTGTACTCTGCCAACTCTCGAGTGGGCCCCTTAAAAGGTATAGCAACATACTGTACAATGGCCTAGATACATCAAGATGTGGTAACCTTAAAATACCGCCACTGACCATGGCCCCTTAGTGCCTAATAAAGCATTGTCATGCTTTGCATTACTAAGCGCTAAGGTCATGAAGGGGTTAACCCCTATAACCTCCCCAAGTACACACTTATTATTTGAACTCATTAAAAACAGTGTCTGTATGTCTAATGTGGTGAGAAATAATTAGAAAAAAAACAAACAATAATTAGGATAGTTGGACAATATTTGGCAAACTTTATCTGACATGGGCAAAACATATATAAATGACATACAGTAGCAGTGAACATATCAGATGATTGAGGAAGCAATCACATTCTTCCCTTTTTAGAAGGTATGGGGTCGCGAAGTGGATTGAAATCCTGCCTGCTCCTTCTGAGCACACATGTTACAGTTGTGGAGGAACATGGAGAGACCAGGGGGGTTTCTGTAGAGCTACTTGCTGCACTAGCAGCTGGTGTTGACTCAATGGAAGCTGCTGCCCATAGTGTGGTGAGAGGAGAGGGGGCATTTAAGGCCTCCAAATTTACATTACTTCTTCAATTAGGCCACAGACCTGATCAGATGTGGGAAGTATGTACATATCCAAATGTTGGATATTGTTTGCAATTTTTCGCCACCACATTCTGTTGCTGCAATAACACATTTGACTCCTTTTTCATTTTTAATGCTCTTTAGTTTAAAAAAAAAAAAAAAAAAGTATCTTGTTTTTTTTACTAGCAATTTCTGCTTATTCAACTGAAGTTCTTGTTTTTTTTACAGTTCTCATTTCTTTTACACTTGTTTCCAGTGAACCAATGTCCTGGTGTGACAAGTTCATCTCTTGCATGAAGCTATTCCAGTGCTGAACATGTGCACTATGTAGATGCATAGTTTTCAGTGTAAATTGTGACCGGTCAATATGCTTCTGTACGATTTGCTGAGGTTCAGTGTGGGGAGTCTGTGTTGGTGGGGATGGTGTGCGTTCCACAGAAGATGGCTCAGTGGGCATGTTTTGGATGGACCAATAAAGAAGATTCTGAATGTAATGTAATACTATGTGTGATGTAGTCATTATAAAGATAATGATAGACAGCTGGTGTTTTTACTGTGTATGATCATGAAATTAATATTGTGATGTTTATTTCAAGTAACATGCACTTAATAGTTACATAACATACAGAGAAGTTATATATAGTGTCATTTAAGTTTATTATAAATGTATATTTTGGAATTGTCTATTGGTCAATATTTACAGCTGTCAATCATATACTGTCACATGTATACAGTATTATGTTCCAAGAATGTGGCTATTGAACAATAGTGTTTGTAACCTTTTGATGGAATGGGACATTTGGTCGCGGCCTTCTGTCCTCTTGTCCCCACCGGCGTTTGGCCACAGAGGAACCCTCCACTGCAGCCGCTCCCCCACTGGACCCTCCACTGCTGAACCCTCCACTGCAGCTTCATCCCACTGGACCCTCCGCTGCTGAACCCTCCACTGCAGCCGCTCCCCCGCTGGACCCTCCGCTACTGAACCCTCCAAGGCAGCCGCTCCCCCGCTGGACCCTCCGCTACTGAACCCTCCAAGGCAGCCACTACCCCGGTGGACCCTCCACTGCTGAACCCTCCACTGCAGCCGCTACCCCGCTGGCTGCTTCTACGATAAGGTAAGTTTTAGGGTAAGAGATTCACTTTAGGGGTTTTAGCGCTTAGGTTAGAGGGTTACTTTAGGGGTTTTAGCAATTAGGGTAAGGTGTTTTCTGGTCAGGGTTTTTAGGGTGGGGCATAGCGTTAGTATTAGGGGTTAAGAGTAGGGGTTTTTATCGTAAGGGCTAAGGTTAGAGACACCTTAGCGGCCAGGTGGTCACTTGTGGTGAGACACCAGCAGAGATTTGGGCGTTGTGAAATGACTGCAGCCAAATGTCCTAGACCGACATCCGACCCTTTGACACATTACATATTTTTTGGTTACCCCATGGAGACGAGTGGACGATGATTCTGAATGCTTGGAGGAACCTACAAGAAAGTAACATACAATTTATTAGTGAAAAGTGAACAACTAAATGCTGTGTGTCATGGTTTCCCATATGTGTTGTTGCATATTACCCAAATATGTACACTTTATATGTAATAACTGTGTGTGTGCGTGCGTGTGTTTAGTTAAGTTTTGGTGGGTAAAACAAGTGACAAAAACCCTCCACAGCAAAGCATTTAGCAAATGGAAATATTACTGTGTGCTCATTTGCATGTATCTTAGACAGGTCTGCAACCCTGCCTTTCACCATTATCACGCAGCACACAGCACTTCCACTGCAGCAAGGGATTCTGGGAAATAACATGCAAATAAGCAGACAGTGCCACCTTTTGCTTCAATACCATTTTTAACATGTTTTCCTATAGGCCTAAGCTTGCTGCATGGTCACATGGTCTCGATAAGAAGTTGAAATCTTTGAGCCTTGTGTGTGCGGGGGAGGGGGGGAGCTGTATGAAGGATTACCTGTAGTTCAAAGACATATTTTCAACAGGGCACCATAATGTTTTGATCCCCACACCCCCAAATAAAAAATCTCAGTACTATGCCACCCACCTCATAAAAACGTGCATGACTAGTGTAGAATTAAAAAGCAACAGTGCTGATTGATTCTCAGAGTATCCAGAAGTGTTATGCAAGCCCATGTCAATAACCGAAAAAATAGATATTTGTAAAACTTGATTCTCATAATATCCAGAATTGCTATGCAAGCCAATGTCGATAACTGAAAAAAATGTATATTTGTAAAACTTGATTCCCCGAATATCAAGAATTGTTATGCAGGCACATGTCGAGAAACGAAAAAAAAAATACTTTTTTTTTCAGACTACTGTAGAACTTCTAATTGAATGGGAAGTTATACACGCATGCACATTAATAATCAACAAGGTCCCAAAGAGAATTACACGCAGGAGCAGAAATGCGAGACCAGGCTCGGGAAGATTAAAGCCACAAAGCCAACCATTTGAAAATGAATGGTTTGTGAGAGGTGTCGATAAGAAGTTGAAATCCTTGAGCCTTGTGTGTGTGCGGGAGGGAGGGTGGGGGGGAAGCTATATGAAGGATTACCTGTAGTTCAAAGACATATTTTCAACAGGTCAGCTTAATGTTTTGATCCCCACACCCCCAAATAAAAATCACAGTACTATGCCACCCACCTCATAAAGAACGTGCATGACTAGTGTAGAATTAAAAAGTAACAGTACTGATTGATTCTCAGAATACCAAAAGTGTTATGCAAGCCCATGTCGATAACAAAAAAATATATATATTTGTATAACTTGATTCTCAGAATATCAAGAATTGTTATGCAGGCACATGTCGAGAAACGAAAAATAAATAACAAAAAAACCCAAAACTTTTTTTTCAGACTTGAACTTCTAAATGAATGGGAAGTCATACACGCATGCGCAGGAATGTAAGGCCATGCTCGGGAAGATTCAAGCCAGAAAGCCATCCATAACAAATGAATTGTGTGGGAGAGGTGTAGATAAGAAGTTAAAATCCTTGAGCCTTGTGTGTGTGCGGGGGCGAGGGGGAGAGCGCTGTATGATGGATTATCAGTTCAAAGAAATATTTTCAAAATGTCATCATAATGTTTAATGTGCCGAAATGTGATACTGTATCATGCCTATGCGTTTCAACAATGTCCAAATGAGACATACTGTACAGTACATGCATGCACATAAAATAAACAGTATGAAAAGAAGTAAAAGTATTGATTACTAAATAATACATATAGAAATATGATAATTTTATAGTCGAAGAAGACGCAACGTTATATTTTTGTGATACTGTATAAATCTTCAAATTTACAATTACTTTGTGCGCACACACAGACTTGCAGAAAATGTAGGGCTGTACTGTAGGTTGAATTGCTATTAGACTTTTAAGACAACAGCTCACGATCGCCCGCCTGAGTTTTTAGATGGTATTGCAGTATTGCGGCCTGCGCTAAAAATCGGATCGCTAACATATCGCAAACCGCTCCAGAAAAAAAACAAAAACAGACCACGTCTGGCCGCGGTTATCACAGGATAAAGGCGGCCGCAGTTGTATGCTAATTTGGGTATGCAAAGTGTATTCAAACAACTTAAATTGGTAAATTTCCCTGGTATCTCAGGTGTGTTCAGTTTTGTGCAGGTATCTCTCCTCAAATTGGAGAGGTACAGTATATAAGTCACTAGGGACTCTAGTAAAATAAGACTCTTTCTCCTCTCTAGCAAAGCCCATATTTCATGGTCTTGATGGGAATAACACCTTCTCTAAGTAAGATGGGCATTATGCGAGCCATGTTATTTGAAGCTAACATAAAACAGTGCTAATTTATTATAGCGTTAAGGCGATGCTAATGAGTTAATTATCATATAATTAGCTTTGTGGATATGTGTTACTCAGGGAAAATTACTGTTACTAATTTACGTAACCTGAAGTTATTTCCCCTGATTTAACGGAAATTTGTGCATCTGGGCCTAGGAGTTTGAATGCATATATTGATATTAATGGATATATCAGAAAGCTGACACAAACTATAATTTCACTTAATATATACATACGATCTCAATACATAATTCAACTTTTTATCCAAGCCATGACAAAGGAAGTTTGACTGAAACTTTCAGGATGACATTGAAGTGTTAAATAATAACAGAAACATGTCAAGAAGAAATCTTTCAAAGAATGAACGACTAGCTATTAAAGATCTCATTAATAACAATGACATAGTTATTAAGCAAAGCGAGAAGTTGGAGGCACAGTGATTATGGATAAAACCCAATATCTGAATTAAGCCAATAGAATTCTGTCAGAAAATAAGATTTATAGAGTATTAAAAAGTGATCCAACAGCACACTTCAAAAATGAATTACAGTACACACACTTTTCAATTTGATGCCATAAGACGGTATCATAAATAAAGATTGGGTCTGAGCATCTAAAATCAGCATATTTGTCTTCCTTCTGAAGATTCATGAAGTCTTTAATAACCCCTCGGGTAAACCTATAGTGTCTGCAATTGGATCTGTTACCTCTCATTTATTAAACCGTATAGATCGTAGTATGTGATAAGACTTTTGTTCTATCTGGGAGACACAACACAAGTTATAAATACAACAAAAGATATAGAGTAGGAAGAAAATTACTCATGCAAAGTATTTTCTACAATGATATGTCATCGTACACTTGTATTGATCTTAATCTAGGAATTAGAGCAGGTAAAGATTTTTTTTTTTTAGGGAAAGATCTCATGATTTTACTTTTTTAGACAGTATTAGATTGATTTTAACATACAATTATTTTTGGTTGCAGTATTATTTTTATTTACAGATATGTTGCACCCCCAAGGGCACTAGATTCATGTTGAGTTAAGCAAATGTAATTACTGGGTTGTGGAGGACCAGTTCATCTGGCATAGACTTTGTCCAATGTAGGTGTTACATTTATAATCTACTTTCTATACAGAGCATGGATTTTTGGTTAATTTACTTTTTTTTTTTTATAACTTGAAATTTTTATTGGTGTAAAAGTACAGGAACAGTTTGTATCACAGCAGGTACATATGTAAATAAAGTGAATTATAAATCCGAATTAATTTATATAATGATAAAAGAATGAAAGTACATTGCGTTATGAATGGTAACAAGACAACACAAGACAGGACAAGACTAACCGAGACTTCACCCGGCCCGCGGTAGATCGGCTACTTTCATATTCATAGCTTGTGTATAGCATGCTGCCGGGTGAGGAGGGGTGGAGTGACAAGGGGGGAGAGAGTATTAGGGTGGGATGGGTGGGCCTGCCTTTAGGTGCGGGAGGGAAACTCCAAAAGTTGCAGTTTGTAGTTGGGGCTTCTAGACCTCATCCTGGGTAGGTAAGTTTCAGATTCCTTTCTGCCTGGGACTTCTCATGTCCTGTTGTTCATGTTAACAGTGAGCTTTGTGTAGGGATGATGTTGGAACAGCCAAAGGAGAATGCATCTAGAGCTATCAATGCCATATTGTGGCACGCTCCACCCCGGGGATGTCTGTTTGGGCCAGCCAGGGTATCCAGATCTTCAGATAATTGTTGCCAGTGTCATTAACCAAGCTTGTTAATTTCTCCATCTGGCAGACGTGCTAAATCCTGTTCCGAATCTTGGGGATGGAGGGGATCTCATTAAGTTTCCATACTGCTGCGATCTCGCACCGGGTCGCTAGGGCAAGGTGCCCGATTAATTTATTATTTGCTTTTGAGAGCCCTTCTAGTGGTCTGTTCAGGAGGAACAGCCACGGGTCGAGGGGAATCGAGAGGCCCAAGATCCTCTGAGTCCAATTTCAAATTTCTTCCCATAGGGGGGCGATCCAGGAGCAAGACCACAGCATATGTAACAGGTCAGCCGACTCTCCGCACTGACGAGGGCACAGCGGGGAGAGTCCCGGCACATACCTTGATAATTTTAGTGGGGTGTGGTACCATCTCATGAGTACTTTATATGCATTCTCCTTTAGTGTGGTGCAGATTGAGCTTTTCGCAGCCGCTAGATAGATATCGCTCCAGTCCTCATCTTCCAGGGATTCTCCAACGTCAGATTCCCACTGAGATCTGTATCTCGGGTGTCCCTGTCCGTGGTCAGCAGAACCCACCACTTCTCCGTATAACTGCGATGTGAGTCCCGAAGTGTCTGATTCTGCCAGACAGAGCTTTTCAAAATTGGTCAGTGCTGAATAAGGGGCAAGTTTATTATAAAATGCTCGGACCTGGAGGTACTTAAAAAATTCAGAATGGGGGATATGCCTTTCAGATCTGATTTGCTCAAATGATTTGATTTTGTTGCCACTACCCTCCAAGTCTCTAAGGCATGTATAGCCGGCCGTTTTCCAACTAGAGGTACTACTGCACTGCAGACCGGGAGCAAAGTTGGAGTTCCCCCAAAGGGGGGACATCAGGGAGTTTTTAGTGGTGAGGGAGTGATTGTGCTTTGACGTGTTCCATATTGACAGCGAGTTGGTCACAGAGGAAAGTGGCATCCTGTATGTGCTTTTTTGGGGAGCCAGATCAAGGATTGCAGCTCTATCGGGGCACAGCTTGCCCTTTCTATTTCCACCCATCTTTTCAATGCAGGGTTGGAGTGCCATTGAACAATTTGGCTTAATTGCGCCGCTTTATAGTAGGACCACAGACAAGGTACCGCTAAGCCCCCTGCTGTGGAGGGTCTTTTCATGGTCAATTTGTTTACTCTCGTTTTTTTTACCTCCCCATATATTTTGGAGATATCAGACTGAAGCGAGAGTAGGTCTTTCAGTCTCAGTGGCACCGGCAGTGTTTGGAATAGGTATAGGATACTGGGGAGAAGATTCATTTTGATACTTTGTATCCTACCTATCCAAGAGATTCTCTGGGAGGACCATTTTGAGATGTCAGCTTTTAGTGATCTGAATAGGGGGGGGGTAGTTTGCCTTATAAATGTCTCTAACATCCTTAGTAAAATGGACTCCCAAGTATTTAATCTGGTTCTGTTTCCAATTAAAATTGAAATTTAGCTTTAGTAGCTTTTCAACTTCTCTGGGGGAGGCTGATGTTTAGAGCTTCTGATTTAGATTGATTGATTTTGAATCCAGATATTTTAGTGAATTTGTCTAGCAGATTAAATAGATTTGGCAGAGACGTGAGGGGTCGAGAAAGTAATAATAGAATGTCGTCAGCGTATAGAGCTGCTTTGTGGGATTGCGAGTCAATATTTACCCCAACTATATCAGGACAGCCACGGATCTGAGCTGCTAAGGGTTCCATACAAAGGGCAAACAGGAGGGGGGGATAACGGGCACCCCTGTCTCGTGCCCCTTTTAATTTGGAATTGGGCAGATGGAAAGCCTGGTGTATGACCCTAGCAGTAGGGCCTGAGTAGAGTGCCATAATTGCTTCACTCACCCTTTCCCCAAATCCAAACGCCCCGAGCGTCTCTTTTAAATACGGCCAGTCGATCCTGTCGAACGCTTTTTTCGGCATCCAGACTTAACATCATAATTTGTGATTTTCCACTGTTAGCCAATTCCATCAGATCAATGATTCGTCGGGTATTATCCGCTGCTTGTCTACCTTTAATAAATCTGACTTGATCTGGATGTATCAGTCTGGGCAGGATCTGACTTAGTCTATTGGCCAGCAGTTTGGCTTAGAATTTAATGTCAGTATTAATCAGGGAGATTGGTATATAGCTTTTGCATTCCAGCGGATCTTTGCCTGATTTATGGATTAGTGATATAGATGCCCGGAGCATCTCTCCGGGGATTGGGGCTCCCGCCAATATTGCGTTAAACATTCGGAGCAGCCTTGGGGTAAGCACTTTGCGAAACTTTTTATAGTACATCCCCGAGAAGCCATCCGGGCCTGGGGCCTTTGATGGTTTCAATTCTTTTATCACCGTGGCTAATTCCTCCCCAGTGAAATCCGCCCCTAGGTTCTCTCTTTCCGTCTCAGTGAGCTTTGCCAAATTTGAGTTTGCTAGGAAATCTCCTAGGGACTTACTCGTTTTTGTGGTATGTGCCACTTTCTCACCGTTGTATAAAGATTCATAGAATTTACCAAATTCATTAACTATGATTTTAGGATTGGCCGAGGTGGAGCCTGATTTCAATCTAATCGCTTAGATATTGTAGTTCAAGCATGTCAAACTCAAAGGCTAACATGGGCCAAATAAACAAGGTTTAAGTTTATGTGGGCCGCAAAAAACAAAACTTAAATTTTCATAGAAACGTAGGTTTATTTTGAAAAGTACAGTGTGTGTGTATGTGTGTGTGTGTGTGTGTGTGTGTGTGTGTGTGTGTGTGTGTGTGTGTGTGTGTGTGTGTGTGTGTGTGTGTGTTGACCTCACTAACCGAACCAAAAAAAAAGCCAGATGTGAATGACTTCTGAACCCATTAATCAGTGTCAGGATGCCCCCGCTTAACAATTTCCAAAGCAGCAATCCTGTCTGGGATCTTACCTGATCCGCAGTCCCTCAAGGTACTATACTGGAGGGGAGGTGTTCCCTACCTGTCTTCCGATGTCTCCCGTGTGAAACTTCGAGTCAGATCTGGAAGAAAGCAGGATAGGTTTATTTCGGTGTAGGTATACTACAGTTAATATAAAACAGAGAGAGTGGGTGAGGGTGACAGACAGAGAGAGGGTGAGAGAGAGGGTGGGAGAGAGAGATGGTGGGAGAGAGAGAGAGAGGGTGGGAGAGAGAGAGAGAGGGTGGGAGAGAGGGAGATGGTGGGAGAGAAGGAGATGGTGGGAGAGAGAGGGTGGGAGAGAGAGGGTGGGAGAGAGAGAGAGAGAGGGTGGGAGAGAGAGAGAGAGAGAGAGAGAGGGTGGGAGAGAGAGAGGGTGGGAGAGAGAGAGGGAGGGTGGGAGAGAGCGAGAGAGAGCGGGTGGGAGAGAGAGAGGGTGAGTGAGAGAGAGAGGGTGGGAGAGAGAGGGTGGTAGAGAGAGAGAGAGAGGGTGGGAGAGAGAGAGGGAGAGAGAGAGAGGGTGGAGAGAGAGAGTGGGAGAGAGAGAGTGGGAGAGAGAGGGTGGAAGAGAGAGAGAGGGTGGAAGAGAGAGAGAGAGTGGGAGAGAGAGAGAGAGGGTGGGAGAGAGAGAGAGAGGGTGGGAGAGAGAGAGAGAGGGTGGGAGAGAGAGAGAGAGGGTGGAAGAGAGAGAGAGAGGGTGGAAGAGAGAGAGAGAGTGGGAGAGAGAGAGAGAGGGTGGGAGAGAGAGAGAGAGGGTGGGAGAGAGGGAGATGGTGGGAGAGAGGGAGATGGTGGGAGAGAAGGAGATGGTGGGAGAGAGAGAGGGTGGGAGAGAGAGAGAGGGTGGGAGAGAGAGAGGGTGGGAGAGAGAGAGGGTGGGAGAGAGAGAGAGGGTGGGAGAGAGAGAGAGAAAGAGAGAGAGAGGTTGGGAGAGAGAGAGAGAGGGTGGGAGAGAGAGAGAGAGGGTGGGAGAGAGAGAGAGAGGGTGGGAGAGAGAGAGAGGGTGGGAGAGAGAGAGAGAGGGTGGGAGAGAGAGAGAGGGTGGGAGAGAGAGAGGGGTGGGAGAGAGAGAGAGGGAGGGTGGGAGAGAGCGAGAGAGAGAGGGTGGGAGAGAGAGGGTGAGAGAGAGAGAGGGTGGGAGAGAGAGAGGGTGGGAGAGAGAAAGGGTGGGAGAGAGAGAGGGTGGGAGAGAGAGAGGGAGAGAGAGAGAGTGGGAGAGAGAGGGTGGAAGAGAGAGAGGGTGGAAGAGAGAGAGAGGGTGGAAGAGAGAGAGAGAGTGGGAGAGAGAGAAAGTGTGGGAGAGAGAGGGTGGGAGAGAGAGAGGGTGGGAGAGAGAGAGAGGGTGGGAGAGAGAGAGAGGGTGGGAGAGAGAGAGAGAGTGGGAGAGAGAGACTGTGGGAGAGAGAGGGGGTGGGAGAGAGAGAGAGAGGGTGGGAGAGAGAGAGAGGGTGGAAGAGAGAGAGGGTGGAAGAGAGAGAGAGTGGGAGAGAGAGAAAGAGTGGAGAGAGAGAGGGTGGGAGAGAGAGAGGGTGGGAGAGAGGGAGAGAGGGTGGGAGAGAGAGAGAGAGAGGGTGGGAGAGAGAGAGGGTGGGAGAGAGAGAGAGAGGGTGGAAGAGAGAGAGAGAGGGTGGAAGAGAGAGAGAGTGGGAGAGAAAGAGGGTGAGAGAGAGATTGTGGGAGAGAGAGAGAGGGTGGGAGAGAGAGAGGGGTGTGTGTGAGAGAGAGAGAGAGAGAGAGAGAGAGGGTGGGAGAGAGAGAGAGGGTGGGAGAGAGAGAGAGGGTGGGAGAGAGAGATAGGGTGAGAGAGGGTGGGAGAGAGAGAGAGGGTGGGAAAGAGAGAAAGAGGGTGAGAGAGAGAGAGAGAGAGGGTGGAGAGAGAGAGAGAGAGAGAGAGGGTGGGAGAGAGAGAGGGTGGGAGAGAGAGAGGGAGGGTGGGAGAGAGCGAGAGAGAGCGGGTGGGAGAGAGAGAGGGTGAGTGAGAGAGAGAGGGTGGGAGAGAGGGTGGGAGAGGAGGGTGGTAGAGAGAGAGAGAGAGGGTGGGAGAGAGAGAGGGAGAGAGAGAGGGTGGGAGAGAGAGGGTGGGAGAGAGAGAGAGAGAGGGGTGGGAGAGAGAGAGAGAGAGAGGGGAGAGAGAGGGGTGGGAGAGAGAGAGGGTGGAGAGAGAGAGGGAGGGTGGGAGGAGGAGGGTGAGAGAGAGTGAAGAAGGTAAAGAAGTAAAAGAAGAAAAAAAGAAAAAAAGCAAAAAAGATGGGAGTGAAGTGGGGGAGAGAGAGAGGGTGGGAGAGAGGGTGGGGAGAGAGTGGGTGGTAGAGAGAGAGAGAGAGGGGTGGGAGAGAGAGGGGAGAGAGAGAGGGGGGGAGAGAGAGAGTGGGAGAGAGAGAGAGGGGTGGGAAAGAGAGAAAGAGGTTGAGAGAGAGAGAGAGAGAGAGGGAGAGAGAGAGAGAGAGAGGGAGAGAGAGAGAGAGGGTGGGAGAGAGAGAGAGAGAGAGAGAGAGAGGGGTGGGCGAGAGAGGAGAGGGTGGGGGCGAGAGAGAGAGAGGGTGGTAGAGAGAGAGGGTGGGTGGGAGAGAGAGGGTGGGGAGTGAGGGTGGGAGAGAGAGGAGGGAGAGAGAGGGTGGGAGAGTGTGAGAGTGGGTGGGAGAGAGAGGGTGGGAGAGAGAGAGGGTGGGTGAGAGAGAGGGTGGTAGAGAGGGTGGAGGAGAGAGAGAGAGGGTGGGAGAGAGAGAGAGGGGGAGATAGGGTGGGAGAGAGAGAGAGTGAGAGAGGGTGGGGAGTGGGTGGGAGAGAGAGAGAGGGTGGAGAGAGAGAGAGAGGGTGGGGAGTGAGAGGGTGGGGGAGAGAGTGAGAGGGTGGTTGAGAGAGAGAGAGGGTGGAAGAGAGAGAAAGAGTGGAGAGAGAGAGAGAGGGTGGGGAGAGAGAGAGAGGGTGGGAGAGAGAGAGAGATTGTGCGAGAGAGAGAGGGTGGGAGAGAGACAGAGAGACAGGGTGGGAGAGAGAGAGGGTGGAGAGAGTGAGGGTGGAGAGAGAGAGAGGGGGAGAGAGGGTGAGAGAGAGAGAGAGAGAGAGAGAGAGGGTGGGAGAGAGAGAGAGGGTGGGAGGAGAGGAGAGAGTGTGGGGGGAGAGAGAGAGGTTGGGGGGAGAGAGAGGGTGGGGGAGAGAGAGAGGGAGAGAGTGGGTGGGGGAGAGAGAGAGGGAGAGAGAGGGTGGGAGAGAAAGAGAGGGTGGGAGAGAGTGGGTGGGAGAGTGAGAGAGAGGGTGGAAGAGAGAGAGAGAGGGTGGAAGAGAGAGAGAAAGGGTGGAAGAGAGAGAGAGAGGTGGAGAGAGAGAGAGAGTGGGAGAGAGAGAAAGAGTGGAGAGAGAGAGAGAGGGAGGAGAGAGAGGAGAGGGTGGGAGAGAGAGAGAGGGTGGGAGAGAGAGAGAGAGAGAGAGAGGAGAGAGAGAGAGGTGGGAGAGAGAGAGAGAGAGAGTGATGGAGAGGAGAGAGAGAGAGAGGGTGGGAGTGAGAGAGTGAGTGAGAGGGTGGGGAGAGAGAGAGTGAGGTGGAGAGAGAGGTGGTGGAGAGTGAGAGTGGGTGGGTGGGAGAGAGAGAGAGAGGGTGGGAGAGAGAGAGGGGGGAGAGAGGGTGGGAGAGAGAGAGGAGAGGGTGGGAGAGAGAGAGAGGGAGAGATAGGGTGGGAGAGAGAGAGGAGGGTGGGAGAGAGAGGGGTGGGAGAGAGAGAGAGGGTGGAAGAGAGAGAGAGAGGGTGGAAGAGAGAGAAGAGTGGGAGAGAGAGAGAGAGGGTGGGAGAGAGAGAGAGGTGGGAGAGAGAGAGAGATTGTGGAGAGAGAGAGAGGGTGGGAAGAGAGAGAGAGAGCAGGGTGGGAGAGAGAGGGTGGGAGAGAGAGGGAGGGTGGGAGAGAGAGAGAGGGTGGGAGAGAGGGTGAGAGAGAGAGAGAGAGAGAGGAGAGAGAGGGTGGAGAGAGAGGGTGGGTGAGAGAGAGGAGAGAGGAGTGTGGGGGGAGAGAGAGAGGTTGGGGGAGAGAGAGGGTGGGGAGAGAGAGAGGGAGAGAGAGGGTGGGGGAGAGAGAGAGGGAGAGAGAGGGTGGGAGAGAGAGAGAGGGAGGAGAGAGAGGGTGGGAGAGAGGAGAGAGAGAGAGAGGGTGAAGAGAGAGAGAGAGGGTGGAAGAGAAGGAGAGGGAGAGAAAGAGAGGAAGAGAGGGTGGGGAAGAAGAGATGAGGGGATGAGAGGGGGGGGGTGGGGGGTGGGAGAGAGAGGGTGGGAGAGAGAGAGGGTGGGAGAGATGAGAGAGATGTGGAGAGAGAGGGATGGGAGAGAGAGAGGAGGAGGAGAGAGGGTGGGGGAGAGAGAGGAGGTGGAGAGAGTGAGAGAGGGTGGAGAGAGAGTGGGAGTGGGAGAGAGAGAGGAGGGTGGGAGAGAGAGAGAGATTGTGGGAGGAGAGAGGGTGGGAGAGAGAGAGAGGGAGAGAGAGAGAGGTGGGAGAGAGAGAGGGTGGAGAGAGAGAGGGTGGAGAGAGAAGAGAGGGTGGGAGAGAGGGTGAGAGAGAGAGAGACGAGAGGTGGGAGAGAGAGTGTGGGGGGAGAGAGAGAGAGAGGTTGGGAGGAGAGAGAGAGGGTGGGGGAGAGAGAGAGAGAGAGTGAGGTAGAGAGAGAGAGGAGGTGGGGGAGAGAGAGAGAGGGTGGTTGACTGACTCACCTGGCCTGTTTGCGGCCCTCTGTCCCTCATTCTCGCTCTACTTCCCCCCCCATGTTCTCTCACCCTCTCCCATTGTCTCCCCCTATTCTCTCTCCCTTCCCTCCCCACCCCCATTCGCTCAAT